>NC_056728.1:1594711971-1594996971 GCF_019279795.1 Protopterus annectens
CCCTTTTGTAGGATGTCGACATCTTTAGGAGTTTCAGTTATGGCTCCTAGTATGCAGTCATCTGCAAACTTCATTAGCCAAAGACCTTCTGTGTTAGCCTGTACTTCAGAGAAGTAGATGCCAAACAGGAGAGGACCCAGGACTGAACCCTGTGGTACTCCACTTCTCATTGGTCTGAAGTCGGATTTGGAGTGTGTTACTTTTACAGTGTGGGTTCTGTCAGTGAACCATTTAGCAACCCATCTTGTGACATAGGGATTTATACCTAGTTTAGTGAGTTTATCTATAATTCCAGAGTGGGGGATGGTGTCAAAGTCTTGGCAAGATCTAGATAGGCTGTGTGAACCACCTTACCCTTGTCTACGGCTTTGGTGACTGCTTCAAAGAAGTCTATCAGGTTTAGGAAACATGATCTGCCTTTTACAAACCCGAAGTAGGTGGGGTCCAGAGTTTGGAGATTACCAGTGTCTTTGTTTATAAATTCCATGATGATACGTTCCATGGCCTTGCAGACCAGGCTCATCAGGCTAATGGGGTGGTAGTTCCCGGGCTCCGTGGTGGCTCCCCCCTTGTGGAGTGTGATAACCGTCGCCGTGCGCCATTCAGCAGGCACAAAGCTTGATGTGTCTTTCCCCCTGTATGCCCCCTTTTTCACCACTTTCCTATCATCCATTTTTTTCTTTTCTTTTAAAGAAATTAGTGTAGGGTAAGCTGTTTTAAGCAGTAGTAAGCAGGATTAAGTTTTATACATATATATATATATATATATATATATATATATATATATATATATATATAAATACATTTTCCCTACTGTTTAATGACTGTGCTGCATGATATGTTTGAGAAAACATCAAGCATATCTACAGCTCAAATGGCTTAGTGGTAAATTGCTATGGTGGGCAGAGTTCTGGGTTTGAGACTTGCAAGGGCTGATTGTTTTGTCGCTAGGCAGAACAAGGGCTGTTGGATACAGAGTTATTAACGCACTTTTAAGCAGTTGTAAGTGGATTTGCGTGAGTTTGCAAGGCGGTAAGCAATGCAAACTTCTAGTTAAATATATTTACAGACAGCCTTAAAAGTGCTTAATCTGTGTAGGCATTTCTTAGCACCATGCAAATAGGCTTAATCCTGCTTACTACTGCTTAAAAGAGCTTACTCTTGCTTACCCTATGCTAATTTCTTTAAAAGAAAAGAAAAAAAATGGATGATAGGATACTGGTGTAAAAGGGGGCATGCAGGGGGAGCGACAATAGGGAAAGTAGCTAGGGATGTGCAGGATGGATGTAGGGAAGATCCATAGCTGTCCATTTCTTCTACAGTAACATCTGTGCATATATACTGAGTTTGTAGGTATATTTGGACAGTCAAACCCCTGAGAGAAGGGAGACGATGACAATAATGTGTTGTGAAGCCAGTTAGACCAGATTACATATGTCCAGTGGACATGTGTGTGAAATTGAAAGCTATTTATGGGGCAACATTTTTTTTTGGGAACAGATTGCCCTTTTTTTAAGGTGAGAGTAGGATGCTGGGGAAGGATAGTAGGCATATTTGGGGAGGTAGGTTAGGTAGGAAGACAAACAAAACAGACAAGACAGCATAAGGGGAGGTATATGAGACATGTGGGAGGTAAACACTTTGGACTGGGAGGGGTGTTTGGAAATCAGAAGCCTATGAGCCTCCAATTGGAAACAGTGGGACTGAGGTCCCCACCCATGGGCAGTCACCACTGCACCTTTATGGCCCTGAAGGTGGTTGTGCTGGGGGTTGAGCAGGAGGGGCAGGCTGACCCTCTAATTGTGCCATGCATCCCTCAAGCTGGTTTAGCAGATCTCCAAACTCCTTTTGGAGGTCACTACGCACCAATTTCTTGATCTGGCTTCGGGTGACGGTATCCTGTCTGTGCCTGCTACGGGGGGGGGGGGATGAGCCCCATCCCCTGAGGTGGATCCACCCGAAGGTGGTGCAGGACCAGTGGACGAGGAGGTCCTGGGGTGGGTCCCAGACATGCTGGGACCCGGTGTCATGGCCAGATGAGGTGAGAGAGGTGGGTCCGGTGGGACCGACCTTCCCAAACGTGCTATGGTGTTGCAGTTTTAGAACATATGTGGGTTAGTAATAGTCAACACAATCCAGGATTAGTTATAACAGCATGCATAGATATTCCCATTAACCGAAAACAACAGATTTGGAGCAGTTGCATAGCAAACAGAACACTTGCATGTATGTGGGTCTATACTGAAACATCGAACGCTGAAAACAGCGAACGATGTTTCATCAACACATTTTCAGCAAAAGCTGAAAATGTCGAAACCACAGAACAGCTGTTCCAACCCCCCCCAAAAAAACATTAATCACTTCCAAACACACACACACACACACATACCCTAACCCTAATTATACCCCCCCCCAAAACCAGTAAACAACTAAATACACATATGCATGTAACCCAACCATACATCTAACGAAAAAAAAAACAGTAAGCATTTTAAAACATATGCACTTACCTTAACCCACACCCTAACCCTAAGGTCAGTAACTCTCATACATTTACATAAACAGTTCCAAACATACACACTTACCTTAACCCTAATTCTAGCCCCCCCAAAACAAAAGTAAACAGCTGAAAACACATACACACGTAACTTAACCATTCATCTAATGCAAAATAAAAAACAGTAAACACTTTCATACATATGCACTTACCTTAACCCGCACCCTTACCCTAAGGTCAGTAACTGTTGCACATTCATGCTTGGGAGCTATACCGGACAGGGGACCACACTACACTTCAGAACACAGCAAAGCAATGAAGCAGTCAAGTGACTTCTTTCCCAGGTAAAGAATTCACTGAACAGCTGCTTCGCTGTTTTGCCTGTTCGCTCTACGTGTGTCGATGAAAACGCATTCGACAAAATGTGTTTTCGTCCTTCTAATAGGAACCTCATATATGGAACCACAGTTGCCACTACAATGGCATGCAGATTGCATTGATAGCAAAAGCCTGCCAATGATAGTATTTAACATGAAACATTAATAGAAACACATTTCAATATTTGTTGAACAATAGGACATATGTCCCAACAGTAGGTTTGGTGTAAAATATACCCATTGATTTGTGTGTTTAGATTATTGTTGCAGATATGGTGGTGGGGGTGTCAATTAACAACTTGTATATCCTTGAAGTACTCACAACTTTAATAATCATTGCTGCTATCATTGCTCTACAGATATTACAATACCCTATGGCCTTTGTTTGACCAGTGGTATGTTTGCAAACAGTGTATAATTCAAGTGTCTTATACTACTTTCTACTTCTCTTACCTGGAAGACCTGTGGGGGGAATGTTTAATACTACCTGACTGTTTCTACACATATTCCAATAATTCTAGTAAAAATGGTTCTATATCAGTTCAACGAAACAGCACATCATTGAATACAACAACCTCAAACTTCTAACCAATAAATCTAAAAGCATCGAAAGCTCAGAACAGTGAATTTTTTCCCTGGGAAAAAATTTACTGTTCCGAGAAACACACACACAACACAAGCAAACCAAAAAAACAGCAATCCACACACATACACTTAAAATCCTACATCTAACCCTACACTAAACTATACATGCAGTACTATCTATCCACTATCCTTATCCCAAACCCTAACCCTAAGGTACGTCACTATTGCACACTCACCTCACCCGCGCCCTAACCCTAACCCTAACTCACATACTCTGCCCTAACCCTAAAGTCCATCACTATCGCACACTCACCTCACCTGCACCCTAACCCTAACTCACATACCCTGCCCTAACCTTAACATCCACACAATCGCACACTTACCTGAACCCAACCCACCACAGTGTTGAAAATAGAGAAGCCACAGAAACGGACAACCAAATTCTTTCCCTAGGAAAACATTTAGTTATCTGCAGCTTCACTAATTTCAGCGCTCGCTGTTTTTAGGTCGATATTTGACCATTCAAAGTATTAACACTTTAATGATCTAATATAGACCAGTTAAAATTATGCATACAGCTTACTACTCCAGGGATTCGAACCATGGCTGTGTCTGCCAAAAATACAACAATTTGTGTTTCATCAGAGTGAGCTATTTAGAAGCGGCTGTTTTTTCCTTCAGTGTTTTCTGTCTAAGTCTCTCTTGGTTATACAATCTGAACTTGTAATTACAACATTCTTATACAGACATTCCTAGACTTATTTTTTATGTAGCACGGTGTGAGAAACAGTGGTTAACACAACAGTACTATTCAGCTATCAGATCTTGGTGAATGCAACATGTCAGGCCATACAATACCAGAGTAAACACAACCAGTCCAGGATTTAGAACTTTATTGCCAGGCAGTTACACTTTTATTTAAATATGACCTATACGAGACTATTACTGTCATATTCTCTGGTTTATTCAGTGGAAACCATACACATTTTTATAGGGCCAGGTGACATTTTACTCCTTTATATTCATTCGTTATGACTACTACAAGAAGGATTGTTACTCACCAGCCTCGCAACACAGTCTTTGCAACCTGCTGGCATAGGCTTCCTGGTTCACAGCCTACTCAGCTGGAGCTGTAATGAAAATAGAGAAACATTTATGCATACCTATCCATCACATACACAGGCTGGACCTTGGTAAACAGTTATTGCTATGAATACTTACACACTGCTAGGACATCTCCCCTCTGTCTTGCTTCTTGGACTCACTGTTCCAAGAGATCCCTCTTCCTCCATTTCAAGTCAGCATAGTGGTGCCGGACCTGGTCACCAGTCTGAGGGATGCCAGTGGTACTGGTGAGATCATGGACAGGACTTTCCCAAGCTTTTGCTTTATATTGGGAGCCCTGGTACTGGTCCTGCAGCAGACTCACATCATGTTTTTTTTACTAGGAGTCCTACCTTGACCTTGGACTCCTGTATGCCCCAGCTCTTCACCAAAAAGTGCATGCCCTCTCCAACACCTGCCATACTGCCTATAGTGGGGATCTTCAACCAGTTATGAGCTGTATTCCCACCTGTGGGGTTTAAATACCACCAATTTCCAACCCTTTGCCATGACTGGACAGTTTTGAATATGCTGAGCTAAGCTAAGTTACGGGCAAAACTGCTTAGCTAAGGTTAGCAGTGCTAAAAGGGGCAGGTACAGAGCACAGCTTGCTGATGTGCACATCTACTTAGCTACAGTACTTCCTGCTTAGCATTTATGTTTCAGCAATGCTTACAGTGCCTCAGTTTAGCTGAGCATGATATAGCATTATTTACCTTTCATTTTATGGACTATCATGATGGTGGGTTTCATTCATCATTTAGCATAGCTTATGAAATGTATGTTGACCTTCCATAACATCCTCCTATGTGCTTTCCTGACATATTACGTTTTGTGTGACTGCATGTATGGGACACTTGTGTTTATGTGGCGGTTTCACAACTAGTCTTCAGTACACTGACACCTCACATCTAGCCCTAATACACTGCCCTGGTTGGGAAATATAAGTTACTTACTACATAAATATACTAAAATATTAAATTTGTTGTGATTTCACATACATAATAGAACTGGCTGCAGTGACTGACTACATGCAAAGTGTACAGTCTCACCACTACGCTATTACACTACTGCATATGGTGGGCGCCTATTGCTATTTAACTTCTTGGGCCATTTAAGCTGACCTATGCATAGCTAAGCAACGGGGACACCCACACAGCTACACTTAAACTTTCCTGCTGATGTGAAAAAAACAACATTATGGACACTTTTTAAATATTGCTCTTACAAACTTAGACAGCTGTTATAATAACAGATTTTGCATTCACATGCATTTTCTGAAGGTTATGACATCTAAAACTTAGTTCTGTCATTATTTTCTAACTCCATTCTTTAATGATATGCTACTACTTTGGCAGTGGCCACTTATTTATTTCACGGCCGTACACTATACGGCAGGAATCTGGACATTCTCTGGGGATCTGTCCTGTTGAGGATTTACATTCTGTGAGAAGAGCAATCTCGGTCTTTTTACATTGCCATACAGCAATTCTGGTGTGCAGGGGGCATGTATCTTGTGAGACCACTGCTCTCAAACATGCCCCCTGTGCTTGTACACATCCCCATGTACATACTACAGCATAGCAGCGCGCCTTCATACATATGCATGGCATGCTGCCGTGCTGCACAGGAATGGTTCCTTCAGTGCAGGAATAAGTTATTTCTGCTCGGACGGTTGCTGATTCCTGGGGTCGGTTTTTCTGGCTATTTCAACTCATTCCATATACACTACATTAGAGCTCCTTGCTGTTTCATTTAATTATCATATCCATACAGCATATTTGTTATGTTCAACATGGAATTTATAAATACTTCTCCAATATGCACTTATTTCTTCTTATTTTGGTGGTGCTTCTATTTTGCTTTGTTTCCCAGTTCTCTATAAAACCTTTTTGAGTCATTAATGGATTGCTTATTTTGCAGCTATCCTTTAAATTTATCTTCATGCCTTCTAAGTTTTTCTTGTTATGCTATTTTTAGTTTCTTATTAGAAATAGTGTATGATAAATGCTGGTCTGTTTTTGACAATGCGCTTTGCCTTTACCACATCAAGTCTTTCTAAGGATGTTCTTGTCTTAATTGCTTTATAGTTTTCTCGGTTCACTGCTTCCATGGTAGGATTCTATTTCCTCCTTTCCTTTCCTTTGTTACTCTGTGTTTTTGTGGTAACACTTTATTGGTTATTAGTTTAGCTGCATAGTAATATGACATATTTATTTATCTTATATCACATTAATTTGTTTTAACAGTCTTAATTATTGTGTTCATCTGTTTTTCCAATCTTATAACATTTTGAGTCTTGTTTACTTTCTGTGATCTATTTTTTTCATCTATATTAAGATGTCTATCCATCTCTGTTAAGTCAAGCAGGTCTTCCTGTAGATCATTTTCTTCTAGAATAAGAGCATCTTCATTGCTCTCGATTTCCTGTGAACCTTCTATAGAAGGTTCCAGAACATTGTCCTGTGACTTATTGTCTTTAAATGCATCCTGCTCCATCTGATGTTCCTCCGTATGAGGTCCATTAGCCCATCATGCCTCAACATTACTTGTGTCAGAGTTACTGCTGTCTCTCACTTCTTCCCTTGGTGTGCAACTTCAACTGGACTTTCACATGGGCTCCAGATATCACCATGCAATTGTTCTTCTTCATATGCTTCCTGTTCCTTCTACTGCTTCGTAATCTGGGGACCCATTTTTCCATCATGCTGTAAAAACTACCTGTGTTGGGGTCTCCAGACTAAAGACTTCACTTTGCAGATGGTTCATCACTTGATATTTCTATTTGTTCAACTTCAACCTTATTAATCCTGTTTTCTGCACTCCCTGTTTATTATCTTATTTTTTGTATATGAAATTTTCCATTCTAGGTGCCTTTGCTTGTATTTCTCTTCAACTATCTTTGGAGGTGCTTTATTTATATTGATTAGTTTGGCTTTCTCCTTTGCATAAGTATCGTACTATATAATCTTTTTCTTTCCCATGTCCATGTTTCTGTTTTATACCTTTCAAGAATCTCTGGGTTTTATTCTTTATATTTTTGAATTTCGTCTGCTGCTTCTTTTTCCAGACAGCCCAAAGTTTCTTTATCTATGCAGTGTTATTATGGATCTGTTATATTGAAGAATATACATTTTTATTTGTAGCTTTGGACAGTTTTTCATGTGCAAATATTTTTTTTCCACTAATTTCTTTCATAATCTGTTTGCATATTCTTTGTCTGGAAATTCTGGGCTTCTTGCATAATAGTAACAATTCATAATTTCTTCCTTATCCTCAACAGTCCACTTTGTCAGCTCCACGCCTCTTTTTTTTTTTTTTGCCTGTCAGTTTTGTGTTTTTTGTGAACTACTTCCTTCTGCCCACATTGGGGGGGGGGGTAGTATAGCCAGTGTGGTACTCCAATGTGCACTCCAACATAACAGTGAGGCACTTTAACATCTGGGTCAAGATCTCCATCTTCTTTGACTACTGTGTAACAACAGTAGCCAGGAAATTATTCTATCTAGCTCACCAAATTTCTAAAACCATCTTATGCAAGTCAAAAGAAGTTATCATCCCTCTGTATAGAGCCTTAATTGCACTTATTCTACACAGCAATGTCCTTTTGCATGTCCCTAGCCAGATATATCATACAGCTAGAAAGGTTCCAAAGGTTCTTAACTAAACATGTTATTGGTATAAAAAAACATTAGCTACCAAGATTGGCTTCAAGCTTTGTCCCTATACTTTGTCTCTTACAGGATCCTAGGAGGATATCTATGTTTTGCATTCTTTGTCATGAAAGACCTTAAACTAGTAGACCTCTTGTATGTTCATAAAAAACATCTCTATAAATAATTAAACTAAGGATCATACCTCCACCAACACATAAAACATGGTGAAGGAACAAATTCATTAACCAACAATTACCCACACTGCGGAACAAATTGCCTTGCATGTTAAAAATTGTAGCAGCCTTACTTCTTTCAACAAGTAGCTGAATGATTGGATAGCTATATGCAAATTCATCTATGGACAGATGCATTTTGCCCTCCTGGAAGCCAGATGTGCATCATATAGGTGGGTATCGGTAGTAGCAAGTGGTCTCTTGACTTAATTGCCCTGTAACTCCTATGATCCTTAGAATATTTGGTTGTATGGCCATTTCTCCAAAATGTAATGGGATCTCCTGTGGCAACTGAGATGCTTTCATATGGCAGGATCTGAATCTTGCTGATAAAAGAGGAAAAATGCTATTTCTAAAAAAATAAAATGACTATCTCCAAAGGCCTTAAACATCAGCATAAAACAGAATTTTAATGTAGAGGAACAACTCAGTTTTAAGATCTTTCCAGATCATTTTCAATAAGCATATGGTAGTTTCTTAAAAGATAAATTCTCCTTTACAAGAAACGCCCAGTTTTGCTATAATAAATAGGTTAGAAGTCACTGCACTTTGGGGAAAAAGTTATTTCTAAATGTAATGCCCTCCATTATTGTACATTTTATTTAGCAACATTTAAACAAGTGTCCATATCCAGAACAGAATGCTATTCACAAAGTTAAACTACTTGTAAGGTAAAATTTGCTGAAACAGCTTCCCACTGTATGTTAGAAGTCTGACCTTCAAAATATAATTTTTGGTTTATTTGCATAACCTCTGAAGCATCATTTTACATGGTTCTGGTATCAAGGATGTGTAACCAGCTACAGATGAGATTGCTATTGATTTTATAATGTTTTTAAGTTTAGTGATATTTAGTTGACCAAGTAAAATACAGAATCATTTTAAATGAACACAAAGTTTATGTATATGATCCCTGATGAAAATCTTTTCATAGATTATGCTATAGTATTAGAGCATGTTGTACAGCTTCTGAGTGTACTGGGCAGTTCTGCATGAAGCTAGCATGACAAATTGCTTTTAACTGTATGTTGTACGGCACATTATCCTCACATCCCTCTATCATACTTAAGAAATTTCGATGTGGCTAAATGCAGTCCTTAATAAGTTTGTTGATTTTAAAAAAGTAATTCTCATTGCAACCCTCCCCTTGAGCATCTGGATCAAGCAGTTCTAGAGTTGTAGTAACCACAGGAAGACTCACACTTGCAGTGGCTGCTATGTATATTATAATTCTAGGCAATAAATCCATTAATGGTATACAAAGTGCAGTGTGTGACTACAGATATACATTACAACTTATATTACATACATGAATAAAACAAAATGAAGTTAGCAGTTAGTCTGAGTTTGCTTCTTTTGTATACCTGAGTAGTTAACTGGGGAGAGGCAGTGGGGTGTGTTCTGACAGGAACAGCTCTGATCCCCAGTGGATTACTGAGAAAAGGGAGAGTATCCCACCTTCAATCATGCCACTTTGTCCTGAGCAGGTATTAAGAAGATATGCTCTCAGGTAGAATCATTCAGAAATAGAAACATTTAATATGGTAACCGTGCTATGGTCTTGCTTCATTATTGCCCTTTAAGTCTGTAGTCCTGTTATACAGAGAATACTCTCACCCTGATGTAAAGTAGTAACCCATTTTTTCTTGTTTTTTTCTGTACTGCCTGCTTCTTACATTATCTTTAAATCTGTTGAAAATATGGTGTTAAAAAACACCCATATGAAATGTTAAGAAACAGTGACTGAGTAGTTGGCTTTTCCTCTTCTGCCATTCTTTTCCTCTGTTCTCCATCTTTGTTCACCTTCCTTTACTTGAGCATGCAGTTGCATGTTGTGAAACTGTGGACTTTAACAATATGAATTACAGCCTGCCTGCCCCAGCTTTCTGTTGGTACCATGCAGGCCTATTCCTCAATGTCCATGGGTGACCACTCTTCTGACTACCATTCCACTCCTCTTTCTAAGTACCTTGCCATCTGCATTCCCCTGGATTCCCCTATATTCATTCCTTTATCAGTCTAAGCTTTCTAAAAGCAAGCCCTCAATATATTTATGTCTTAAACTTCTTTGCCTCAGACGTGGAACAGTGTTTCACAAAATGTGGAACAAATAGACAAAATGTACAACAGTTGTTAATAACTTTATTACATAAGCTCAGAGCATAGAAAAATGTGCTGATGTGCACTTTTCACTAATGGAATAATATGATTCATTATTATATGCCATGTGTTGTCATAAAAAATAATGCTGAAAGTATCACAAAACCCATTTAATCAAATCCCTGGTGGTCTAGTGATTAGGATGTGGTGCTGTCACCACCAAGACATGGATTAAATTCCTGGTCATGGAATTTAAAGGGGGTTGGTGTTTGGAATAATAGTTAGGCCCTGGGATTCAATAAACGTCATGTAGACATTGCTCAAAGCCTATACAGAGTTCACATGTGTGCATGGTGATGGGCAGTGAGGAGCAGCGCTAATTAAATATTCATGCCACTCATCACATTTAAATGTAAACAAACATGGTTTCATGGCTGGCAACAGTGCTGCCAGCCAGGAAACCATGTAAAGCAACACAGATCTCAAACCTAGTTACCTTAGAGCACAGTAGCTTAGCAGGATTGTGTAGAATGCCACAATGATTATCAGAGCTTAACATATCATTATGTATATGTTACAAACACAGTCAGGTCAGTGTATACAATGCAGAACATTGCGAAATCCCATTCCAAGCATATTGTACAGAAGTTGTGTAAATGATCTGTAAGGGTACACAGATTGCCCTGTAAAATAAACACTCAGGGAAAGTGTGTGTATTGAATAGGGGCACACAGATGAATTGCAGGAATGAGCACAGGGAAAAGGATTTATGAAGCAGCCTAATGTACAGCAGATGAGGGCATGTCAATGGAAGACAGTTGTATCAGGACCACCAATCACATATTGATATTGTACAGTATGGAATGCAAAGTGTAAATGTGTATTATGTGACTGTTACACAAGGTGACATAACAATGGGGAAAATGTCTTTGTGACTGATGACACCATACTACAGCAGGGGCTAACACAGACAAATGATTGGAGACAAAGCCACATGATCTACAAATAAATGCAAACATGTGTTTTTATTTTGCCCTTCTGCAAAGTGGAATTCCCTGCTAATTACAGCATTGACGCCATCCCCACTATGCTGAAACCCAGCAATGAAAGACCTAGGAACACACACAGATAGCAATCTGAACCTCAACCACCAACTGTCCACAGTGGTATGGCAAGGTTGTATTGTGCACATCATAAGTCATGCCATTGTATTCAGATCTGTGGATTATATAACAATACTGTACTCAAACCTCATCAGAATACTAATTGAGTATAATGCTCTTTTGCATGTGTCTCACCAGACAGATGCAGCAGCTGGAGAGACCACAGGGGTTTCTCACCCAGAAAACACAGGGTGTACAGACCATGCCATGATGTATGTGGATAGCCTGAAAGCCATGTCACAGTAATCTGCATCATATAGGATGAGGTGCCTTCTGACTGGCCACTAGGCCAGTCTCTGACCCTGCCCTAGTGGGACTAGTACACATCCACAAATCAGATACAGATGATGACACTAGCAGTGCCTGGTGAGCCGAATATGGTAAAAGCAGTGTCTTTCAAGCTGGGGTAAAAGGCTTTCTTTAATGTCATGCAAGTGCACAAGCACATACAGGGGTGTACACATATACACACACACACACACACACACACACACACACACACACACACACACACACACACACACACACACACACACATGCACACCACTAACTGCAGTGAGAACAGAACCCCCTACCTATCTAAGTACACAAACTACAGTGGTTAGTACTTTACACAGGTTCCATGGCATAAGTCTTACTTTTGCAAGGTTGCAGGACAACTTATTGTGGATGACATCAGCAGTGTATGTTAGAAAGAAGATGGGATGCCTGCATGAAATGGGTCTGTAGGCATTTTCAACTGGGAAGATTGTCCTAGTTCTGCATGTTACCAGATTGATGTGCGTTGCATATCACAAAACATTTGTTATTAATTTATGTAGTGTAGTTGCTATGTTTGTGAACAAGTACTGAGAGACCATGGTTGCAGTGGGGGGGGGGGGTAGGTAACACATAGCTCCATTTAAATATGTAACATATTGCTAGATAGGGCCTTCATTTTGTTATGTTTCTGCATGTAGTTTCATGGCATGAAGAGTAAATAGACAGTAAACAACACTAATACATGCTAATATTGACTTTGCTTAGTGCAGCAGCAAGCCGCATGGCTGCATGATGGAAATAAATATTCTGGATTCCTGAACACCCCATCTCTGTGCCCTTAACTGGCCACCTTCCCTTCTAATGCTGGACGTAAACCCAAACAAGAATGCCAACTATGTTAATATGATAAGTGGAGAGCAACAGTGCCAAGCAGGGTGGAAAGAAATATTTTAAATTAGAAGGTTAATCTGACACTTGACCTTAGTTGACAGGTGTCTGCTGCTGTAGCTTGGAAATATATTTTAAAATTGGAAGGTAACTTTTAGGTGAGTTAAGTTCGCAGACATGCACTGGGGCCATACATTTCATGATCTGACACATGTTCTTTTGGATTTATACACTGAAAAAATTGTTTTAAAGTGTTGGATTCAAATCTAGGCAAAAGGGACAAAACATTTTTTTTCACAACAGTGATTTTCCATCTTTGCCACAGAAGAAGTAATGCTCAGACACAGTCATGAATCATTCATATATACAACTGACAGTTTGAGGTGTTACAGATGTATGTGTGTGACCTAACAATGTTCTTGTATATAGATCCAGTTGTGCATGTGTCTTATTTAAAAGTGAAGGCCATCCATGTCCCGAGAGCAGAATTATACTTACAGAAATATAGTAGACATATTACCCTCAATCATACACCTGACACACAAGGGTGTTTTAGCTCTCATACATATGATTCATATCAGCTCCACTATCTAAAGTGTTATAAGTGATAGTGAATAGAATGGGAAATGGAACAACTGTAAAAATGTCTGGAATGTCCTGTATTAGAACTCAGGACCACATGCAGGGCAGCACTACACTTACACCTTAATGTTGAAATAAGACTTGTACATTTTTCATTTCATTGCAATAAACTGGACTGTCACAACAGTAAAGATAGGTTGCACACCTTGTACTAGAACACAGGACCATCTGTATTCCAGTCCTACACTTAACACCTGCTGCCACAGGAGTAGTTAAATAACAGTTCCATAATTTTCTATTCCTTCTTCAGTTTTGTGTGTTAACTGCCATGCAATGTTGTTTAGCATGTTTGTGTAATGCTCCACAGAATTAATTGAATGCATCCATTTTCATTTATTGACTGTCTGTATCCTGTCTGCAGGTGTTTGATGGCTGAAGGTGGTGGGGAGCCTTGCTAACCACTGCACAACGTTGCTTAATGGCATTGCAAGATGGCATTGCACGATGGAAAGAAAAAACTGCAACAATGTATCCTTTTTGACCTTTACACTTTTACAGATGTCCCCTCTGCAGGTGTTCTGTCTGCTTTCTGTATGGTCCACTATCCATGTTTGTGCACTGCTAACCATCACACAAACAAGTTATACACAGCTAAACGTGACAATCATTGTGTTTCTCCATTTCCCTTGCTTGTGCTAAGCTGCACCCTGCACAAACACTGGCAAAAAATAAAAATAAAAGAAAGGGAAAAGTAGTTGAAATGAAGAAAAGAAATCTGTGAAATAAACACTACAAAATATTTGTTAGTACACATGAAATATTTTTGCATAAGTATGTATTTGAATTCTCACTCCAATGAACCTTCAAAACACAGTAAGGGAGCTTTATCCCTCTTTGCTACACAGCCAGATTTGCACCAGGGAATTGAAATAATTATGCATACAACCAACTGCAACATATTACATGGTACTAACAAAGCATATGACACGTATTTGTACATGTATTAATTTTGGATGTAGTGCACCGAGTGATCACACAACCATTTATGACTATTGCTTGCAAAAATGAACTCTGTATTATCTCTCTGTGTTTGCTGCTCATTCCTGTCTTATCTGACCAGTAATCTGAGGCATGCAGTTTGTAAGCCATTCTATATAATCATCCTTAACATGTGTGAGGATATTAAATGGCAATAATATACAGTTGTCAACAAATAAAGGGGAGGTTGGATGTTACTGAACAGAAACTTTGAAATCTGTGCTGTTTACTTACATTTCAAAGCTTGATAAAATTACTTCTACACTTTGTAAGTCTAACCTGACACACCAAGTGGAGGTAGGGCAGTCTGCATTGCTGCTGTGTTTTCCTTCTCCCTTCTAGTAATCATTCACAGTTGCAAACCATTACCAACAAATGCTGAGAGAGTGCCTGCTCTATGTTTACACCTGAAACACAGAGCCAAGTATTTGGGATTCATCAATTCTAATGAGTTCACGCCTGATTTGCATCTTCACCATGCTCACAGCCCTGAATCTACACCATAAAAAGGCAACTGTGTAGCTAGGAAACCTGAAGGTGAGGAAACTTCCTTATGTGGAGAACACAGAAGAGGCTATTACTTTGGGATATATCTGCAGAGAAGACTACTGACCTTGAGAAGCTATGCTTGCATTTTTAAGCTATATACTGCATATGCTGAAATGTCATTAAGAAAAAATGCTACTTTTATCTGTATGCATTACTTAGAAGTGTACTGATGGCATGGACATGTTTGTCAGGGATTTACGCAAGTATACATGATTGGCAATAGCTTAAAATGGAGTGTTCTGTACTAAATCTGTAGACATGTTTCAGGGACAGTTCATTTGATAGCTTTTTTAGAATTTCACTGATGGTTTGTTAGCAAAATGTGTCATTTGCCTGTTCTGTTCGGAGTCGGGGAGCAAAGTTGCATTTCTGTTTTGACACAAGCAAGGATACAGTATGTTGCTATTGTTACTTTCCTTTGTCTTGCATACAGCCTTGCTTTGTGTGTGAATATATGTTACAACCATGCGACTCCTGTTTTTATATTTCAATATTGTGACTGTTTTATGTTTCTCCAGTGGTAATAGTGAAATGCTGCCTTTTCTGCTTTATCTGGAAACAAGACTTTTTTAGTTATATGGTACTTATGTGTATTATCCTTCTGTTGTGTCTGTTTGTTTTGGGATTGGCAGCCTGGCGTCTCAATTCCCAAAAGCCCCACTTCAGTACCTCTGAGAATCAGGTCATTGTGGAAGCTTTGAGGCAACATGGTACCTTTCAGCTTTAGTGGGGACATAGAGATATGCCAGGCAGAATGCAAATTTGGCAACAGATAGTTGCTGATGTAAATGCAATAGGTGACCACAGCAGGATATATGATCAGGTGCACCACAGGGCCATTGACATGATCTCATCTGCACAGAGGACAGCAGTTGCAATGGCCAGTGATCAGATGGGTACTGGAGGATGGCCTGCTATAGAGCCATCACTAACAGCAAATGAAGAGTTCCTGTCTACTGTCAGGGATCCAGACAGCTCCCAGGACAGTGCAGAATAGCATGTCCCTGACATTGGTGTTATTGTTTCAGGGACAACAAATATGTCCCAGGAGGAGCTTCCAGGTAGGCTTATGTACATCAATTGTTAAATACCCTTGTATAGTAAAATATTGACAGCAATACGTTAGTTCTGTTTAACACTAAATTGGCTTGTGGGGGGATTGTAGATTGCTACAGTTAACAGGACATTCTGATTGATTACACATAGGCTTAGGTTGGACTTGCCATCCAAGTTCTTGTTGAAAGTATAGTTAATGTGCAAAAGGTTTTAAGCCCTTGTGTTACTGTTAATTGTGATCATGTTGTCCTTGACTTTTTCTTAACTTCTTTCAGTGCCATCATCCATGGGAAGCATAACATCAACTGCACCTAGTAAGCTGAATATCTTCTTTGTCAGTGGTGATGAGCAGTTCAAAGAAATATATAATTTTATTCATATATGTGATGTGGGTGTCAGCACTGTTGTGTGTATTGCTGTACTGTCTGTAGTAGTGGCACCACTGTTACTTTGTTGGTATACATTTGAGTATTGTAGTGTAGCAATTAATTTCTTTCCTGTGTTTGTTGCTTATTATCACAAGTGATCCTAACAGTGGAAGTGCAGGACTCTTACCACCTGATATCAGAGTATTGGCAGACTCTGATGATGATGGTGACCAAACAAAGGCACAGTTGGAGGGTGCAGAGGTTGAATCTGACACTGAGGTTGACATTCAGCCATCCCCTCTAAATCCATCAGACACAGCCAGTAGGCCTACACCAACCCATTCTAGTGAGCCCTCAGATATTGAACAGGTGGAGAGTGAGACACTTGATCAGGGAAGTGTGGTTACTGCAACTTCAGTGCCTGTTGACTCTGGCCATTACCAAAGTGTGGGTGAGGTGGCACACAGAAGGGCTGTTAGTGATGCTTGTAGGAGTCCTGCTATCCAGCCCCCAACTGATCCAGCTGTGTCTTCCAGGGTCACTCAATGTATGTTTAAGGCTGTCATGGAGGTACATGCACATTCCAACAGGTCATCCAGAGAAATGCTTAGAGTTGTAGATGTGGCAAAGGTTGACATGCATGCCTGCCTCCACTATGTTGCTGATTAAGTGGATCAGATGAATGATATATTGGAACGGGCAGTCTCTCTGATGGAATGTCTGCTGGGAGGGGGTGTGCATCCTCATGGGCATAGGTCAGCCACATCATCTGCTGTTAGCCAATGTGGCCATGCCTGATCATGCTCCCATAGTGACACTACTTCCACTGCTCCATCAGTGGTTGGGGTGTCCACACCCATATGAGGCAGACCATGGGGTTGTGGTCCTGGGTGACCCATGAGGGAAGCTCCTCCAGTAGACCTCAGTCACATGACCTTGTGCGTGGATGTACCAGTGCAACTTATGACAGAGCCATTTCTCATGGTTGGATACAACAACGATGAACTGCCACCGCTACCATGCATGGCTCACACCTGTCTGACATACCAAGACATAGAGCTAGCACAGAGCTTGGCTGTGTTTATGCAGACACTCACATACCAATTTAACCTGGAGGACCCATACAGACACACACAACAGTTAAATGGTTCAGCCATGAAGCTTAAACCTCATTTTATCTCACTGGCCATTTGTTACTTTATCAAAATGTCTACCTGCTTCTTCTTCTTGCTTACAGACACTCACCAACCCTTTGCTTGTGTCAGCCTAGGCTTCCTGCCCCCCCTCCACACACAACACCCTGTGCATGTGATAACTGTACCATATCCCTGTTTTCTTTATTTTGGATTCAGGGATACATAACATTTGTGTCTGATGCTCAGGGTACATAGCTGACTTAGTGCTTAGTATATCTGCATTTGTGATGCTAATTTGGTAATTGTACCTTTGACATATTTTGGTATTAGAAAGTTAGACAGCTAATAGATTCAAACATTTTTTGCATCACTATAGTTAATGATCTTCTGAGGGCTGTGAAGTCTGAAACTGAAATGTTTCTCATTACTTTCTAACTTCTCTCTTAAGTGATTTTGAGTACAAAAGTAAGGTGCTAAACTGAGGACATTTGGTGACCATCAATACTTTTGAGAGGTATGACTGTGTGAATATTTGATGCCTTAGGCCTACTACTGGATAATGGACACATATAAGCTACATAGGTCTTTGCTTCTGACATGTTAAAGTCATTTCTGTACAAATCATCCACATTTTAGTTGCTTACATTACTAAGTAACAACATGCAAGGAGATGCCATTCATTCGTATAATTAAAAATACACTCCAAGTTTAACACTTACCCTGTAAATCCAGCAGTTGCAACAGTTTTAGTTCATGGCTGACTCTGATGCTAGGAGTACACAGCCATTTAATGGGTAGGTAAAGGTTGTGAGCATTGCCTAGCATTAATGTTACTATATGTAGTATGTGCGTAAGAGGAAGATTTTAGCCCCTTAGATGGTGAGTGAGTGTGCTATGTGTTGCCTCTTAGCCAATGCAAGAGCATATTGAGCATACCTACATCTGCTTACATCCAAAGGAGCTGCTGGTTCCCCCTCTGACTCCTGATCTGAGTGTGGCTGTGGTGACCTTGCCAGTGGTGGGGGATGTGTGCCCCTTCCCAATGCTGATCATGCTGAAGCTGTTTTCTCAGGACGATGTTGTGTAGCGTGGCACATACAGTGAATATTTCAGTATATGTATGTAGATTGTACTGCAGGGCTTCCTCAGATGTATCTAGGCACCAGAACAGTGACTTCCACACCCAAACACACACTATGATATTTCTGATTTGAACATGTGCCACGGTTCCAGTGCATAACCTGCATCCCCCAATAAATGACCCTATGAGATATCTCCCTTATTGAACATCTGGTACAGTTGGAAGGTGTGCCAGATATGTGAGTCATGGTAACTGCCTGGGTTGCCAGCACATCCATTTAAGATGATTCCCTTGGCATTACACACAACTTGGCAGTTAAGCCCTTTCTATTTATGTGGAGTCTTCCCTGTTCCCTAGGTGGTGCCTTAATTTCTATATTTGTCCAGTCTATGGCACTCAGTACATCAGAGTAGTGTGCTACAGGGTAGATCTCCTGCATATTTGTGACCCTGTCCTCAGGAGTACAGAGGAAATATAAGTTGTCACCGGCATGTTGTAGCATAGTATTCAGGAATTGATGGAGGATCCTGGATGCTGATGGCTGTGACAGCACTAGTATGCCCATGTTGGCCTCTGAAAGGTTCCTGTAGCTATAATTCTAAGTACTACACATACCTTTGTCTCCACTCTTATGGGTTCCCCTCATTATGCTCTTTCTCCAAGTTGAGGACAACTGAGGTTGCAGAGTTCCTGAAGTGTGTCTTTATCCACCATGTAGCACTCTACAACTTCCATCTTATGCAGACTGTGAAATGTTAAACGAGGTCTGAAAATTCTTCCCCTTCTTGGCTGTTGTCTATTAGCAACAGCAACAGCAGAAGCATAGACTTCAGCTTGTTGCACTCACACATGAATTAAAAGCAAGAGTATACCCTAACATTGTTTCTGTGTAGACTCCTTTCCTTGGCTGTATTCCAATAGGTTTTGGAATTTGCAGGGAAAAACAGCACTGAGTCTACACCATTGCTTTTACTTTGTTGACTAGCTCCTCCACCTTGGATTAATTGATTAGCATACAGTTCAGCTGCTAATGCTATAATTAGCATGTCACAGTGTATACCTTGTTTGTGCAGCTGTACACAGCATGTAGAGCTGCTTACTGAATCCAAAATAGTCCACTACTGTGTGATCACTATGGCACGATGCACACATGATGTAAATGGACCACGTAGGCTTTATTGAATCTGGCCAAAATTATTTATTTCTCAGGTACAATGTCCAGAGTTCAATTCTAACCTTTGAATGGAAACCAGCAAGGCTTAAAATGACTTATAAGGGCCGCTATCCTAGTACTTACCTATGAATAAAAAATGTTGACACCCATGCATGCTCTGAGATTACTCTTTGGAACATGCATGAAGAAAAATAAAACTTTTCCTATGTGGAATGGGACATATTCCCATTTCCGGGAGATTTTACTTTATTGCACAACTGACAACTACAGACAGTGCTGACCAAAATGGGTTGAAAATACACAGGTTAGTCTAAGCCACAGTAGAGCACACTAGTGGATAGTATATGCTATATATATATATATATATATATATATATATATATATATATATCTATGTATAGAGAGAGAGAGAGAGAGAGAGAGAGAGAGAGAGAGAGAGAGGCACTAATAGGTCATTATAATGTAGTTATAAGGCTCATTTGCTGCCATCTTGGACAGGGGCGATAGGTGTTGATCATGGAAATAAGGGTAGAACTTGGCTAGGCTTAACTTTCTGTGACCCTGTGATTGTATATATATATATATATATATATATATATATATATATATATATATATATATATATATATAGTTTCACTTCAGAATCCTGAAATATCAAAATCCTGAACTTCATAATCCGGAACCCAAAATCCTGAAAATTCAAAATTCTAAAACTCAAAATCCTGAATCACAAACACAAAATACTGAAAATATACAGGACATATAGAATGACCAATATACCAGTACAAGGACACAGAGAGACACATACAAAACAAAGGATAGCACTTTATGGTCAGGGGGGCAAGCCCCCCTGCACCCTCCATGTGAGGAGGCTGCAACCCTCACACCCCCTGGTGATTAAATATATAAACTACAAGATTGAGCTCCAAAGAAAAAAATGGCAAACATACCATTGCATGTGTTCATGACTGCCTGTTGTAACCTTAGTAACATTCCCTTTTAACTTGCTATACTACAACATAACTGATAGTGTAGTGAAGTGCATTCTTGGTGTTGATATATTTAAGTAGCAGGGGATGTGGAGGGCTTGCCCCCCTGCTTATATTTGGTGGAATGTAATCTGCTTTTGTTCTCTATAGTCAGTATATGTATCATGTGTGTTTTCAGTGTTTTGGGATTCAGGATTTTGAGTTTTCAGGATATTGAATTTTCAGGATTTTGGGCTTCCAGATTATAAAGTTTTCTGAAATTCAGGATTGTGATATTTTATATATATATATATATATATATTCCAATAAACACTCACACACACACACACACACACACACACACACACACACACACACACACACACACACACACACACACACACACACACAAATAACATCTCCAATATTGTACAGACTTGGTGAAGAGGGAGACAGTAAGGAAAATGCATCTTTCATCCTCACTGCTCTCCAACATGACAAGATTCCAAATCTTCCAGGTTTGACATTTTGAACACTGACCAACTGGCCAGCAGCAACAATCAGTACTTACTTTACATAATCATGTTAATTGATACTAGTGGACAAAACAGCAAATGAGCCTTATAACTACATTATGATGACCTAAAATAATAGCACATTATTGCCTAATATTATAATCTAGCTATAAAACAATGTAAGCCACAGTGGTGCAGCGGTAGTGTTGTCTTCCCACAGCAAGAGGTTTTCCCGTTCAATTCTTGGCTGGAGTGCCTTCTGTGTGGAGTCTGCATGTCCTCCCTGCGGTCGAGTGGTGTTTGAAAGACAAGCGTAGGGTGTGCCTTTGTTGAAGGTTGGGTGCTGAGCTGGCACTGTAAAAATCTACTGCCAATCATTAGCGGACTGGAGTTCTGCTGTGGTGACCCCTAACTGGGAAAAGTTGAAAGAAGAACAACATAATCTAGCTATAAAACAGTATTAGGCAGATTACAGATCAGTCTGCTGTTGAGGTGTTACAGTTACATGTTAATTTAGTCAATGTCCTCTTTGAAAGCATATCCTGATCCTATCTGAAATTCTGTCTGAATTACCTAATGTAGTGCAGATACTGGGATAGATTATTTCTTGTTATACATCAATGTGACCAATACTAAAAGAAAGCGGAGATTCAATATGCAATGACTACTTGTACTTTGGAACAAACTTTCCACTATCATTAAAGAAAAGTTGCTGCAGTTTTAAACCACATGGGCACATGGACGTGCATACACACACACACACACACACACACACACACACACACACACACACACACACACACATTCAAAAATGGAATCAAAGAGCTTAATGGCTAGTAGGCCCTACGTAACACAAATACGTGTTTATAAACATTTAAATCCATTTTGTTTTCATTACTCACAGATTAGCAGATGAGAGTTAATTCATAAACTATAAATACTACTATACAATATGGGCAGTGCCACTTAGCTCCCATTGTTAAAAAGTTATGCCAGCAGACACCAGAATCCATTTTCTATTAAAGAATAGATTCCTTGTCTAGTGGAAAACTTTAAACTATTTTAGTGTTTGACAAATTTTGAACTTGTATAAATCATTTATTTGACAATTAGTGACTGCAGACAGGTGAAATTAATGTTTTTTGGTGCCAACAGTTTTTAACAATGTATGTCATGAACATGACTGTAATTGTAATTACTACCATTTTAATTTCCTTATTATTCTTTATAATATCAGTAATATGAATAAAAATAAAATTTAAGTATCAAAAAGTATCCTTGATTTTATTTTTATTTTTTATTTTTTTATTTAACATTTGTTGACCGGGAAAGTCCCACTAGGTTCCACAGATCCTGTTTTCAGCAGAGGCCCAGGGAGAAATGCTCCAGAATTTCTGTCTGTATGGACAGTCTTCACGTGCACATCAGATCTCACTCTTTTTTTGTGTAGAGAAGTATCAGGTGATGTCTAGTCATACAGTTAGCATTGCCTGCATGAAAAAGGATAACCATTTGAACTGTCAGGACCCTTTTCATTGAGACCTGTAATATGGAGCCTGAATGCATGATAAAACAGACTTATACAAAGTCTGAGATGGTAATTTCCCAAAATATTCCTTTTTCTCCAAGGTATGGTGTTCTCAGAGATTGGGGTGGATGCAGGGGATCTTGCCCCTAAAAAAATCAACTTTAAAGGATACAAGAGTTGTCAATATTCACTCTTCTCCTGCTCCTTCTGTCATTTTTTGGTGTGTTGGCACTCAGAGTTATGAGTGCTGACATTTCAACTGGAAGCCATTGAAGAAACCCCTCTGCACCATTATTGATATACTAACTTCAAAAAGTTATAGAATACTCAGTATTGAGAGAAGTTTATGCCAATTCTCTTAAATGCCACTTCATTGGGAGATGATGTATTGAAAAAATACATTGACTCATAGTCGAATGAATTAACCAAAATTCGTCCTGCTTGGGGAGATTATGTAGTCCATGCCAATGAAACCTTTCATATTAACTCTAAGATTACATAACACTGCAAGCAAGGGGAAACTACCCTGCCCAAACGGGGACACGCATGCGCGCGCGCACACACACACACACACACACACACACACACACACACACACACACACACACACACACACACACACACACACACACACACACACAAAGAGGTACCCAATGCAAAGTTCCAGCAGTCATCAAAGCACACAGCCAGCTCCAATGCACACCACTCCCTGACTGGAAACAACTCATAAAGTACATTTCTGTAAGGAAACTTATCATAACAGAAGATATTAGAATGTTCACTGCTGCTGAGTTACATGGGGTTATACCCTGCATAATCATGCCAACTGACAGAATGAAGCTAAGCCTTGAGAAAACATTGCTATAAACAACAAAAAAATAATACCCACACCATGGCATAAAAACATACCAAAAACAAGGGGGATGGAGGGGTGGAGCAGCTACTGCAGAAGTGATCAAACACTTTACTGTTAAGGCAAGTTTATTTGTACAATATTATTATGTTCTTCATATTGATCACATCTGTACTAGCCAGGACTATCCAGTGTATGAGGAAGCATGTTGTAATTGCTGCTGGCTAATTCCAAAAGAAGGGAGAACCATTGTTGCCTAGGCCAGAAGGGAGTCACCACAATGACCTTGGAGGATTCCTTTTGAAGCTTCAGAAGTACCCTGGATATCATTATAAAGGGTGGAAAAGCATACAGGAAAATTCCTATCCAAGGAGAAGAAAATTTATCTGCTGGCTGCCATCTCTACTTAATTGCAAAAAGTGCATTTTGTTGTAGGTGAGAAAACAGCAGATATATGCTGAAGATTATTATGTGATTCCATTGTCATTGTCTAATATCAGGTAATGAAATCACACCTGTGTATTAAACACATAAGTAATGAAACTGGGTCTTGGTTTGTATTTCCTACCACTCTCAGTTTTTTTTTTTGGGGGGGGGTGGACAAAAAACAGTAAAATCACTGTTATCTGGGACTCAAGCAACCGGCACTCTTAAGCAACTGGCATTTGATTGGCTCATATGCTGGCATATGAACCAAAAATGAAATCGCAAAGCAGGGCCACTTCTACTTAATGTGGAACAGCCCACAGTTCCACATTGAGTAGACGTGGCTCCACTTTGCAATTTTTGATTGGCTTGTATGCCAGTATACGAGACAATCAAAAATGACAAAGCAGAGCCAGCAAGCACTGGGTGCCATATATTGCACATATATAGAAATTAAGGCACCACCTGGGACACAGAGAAGGCTCTACATAAGTAGAAAAGGCTTCCACTCTATTAACTGCCAAGTCGTGTGTAATGTCAAGGGAATCATCTTGAACATGTGTGCTGGCAACCCAAACAGTTAGCATGACTCACATATTTGGTACACCTCCCAACTGTATCAGATGTTCACAGGGTCATTTACTGGGGATGCAGGTTATGCACTGGAACCATGATTGATGAGGCCCATCAGAAATGCACACACACCCACCCACTGAAGAACACCATAATGAGTCTCATGCTCAAACCAGAAATATCCCAGAACATGTGTTTGGACTGCTGAAGTTGTGGTTCCAGTGCCTAGATACATCTGGGGGATCCCTGCAGTACAATCTATGTACATATACTGAAATATACACTGTATGTGCCATGCAACATCATCCTGAGAAAACAGCTTCAGCAGAATTAACAACGGGAAGGGGTACACATCCCACCACCAATGGTAAGGTCACAATAGCCACATGGAGGTGAGGAGTCAAGAGGAAAACCAGCAGCTGCTGTGGGTGTAAGCAGACATAGACATGTTCAATATACCCTTGCATTGGCTAAGAGACAATGCATAGCACACTCACCACCTAAGGGGTTAAAACCTTCCTCCTATGCGCATATGCTCACAACCTTTCCCTACAAATTTAATAGCTGTGCACTCCTAGCATCAGACAGATTCAGTCCTGAACTAAACCTGTAGCAACTGCTGAATTTACAAGGTAAGTGTTGAACCTGGAGTACATTGTGTAATAATATGAATGACTGGCATATCCTTGCATGTTGTTCCTTGGTTAAAGTAACAAATGCCCAGTGAGACAAAATGAGTTTTAAGCTTCATGGCTAAACCATGTAACTGTTGTGTGTTTGCGTCTGTATGGGTCCTTCAGGTGAAATTGGTGTGTGAGTGTCGGCATGAACACAGCCAAGCTCTGTGCTAGCTCCAAGTCTGGGTATGTTGGACAGGTGTGAGCTGTGCATGGTAGAGGTGGCAGTTCATTGTTGTTGTACCCAACCATGAGACCTGGCTGTGCCAGGAGTTGCACTGGCATGTCCATACCCATGGTCAGATGCACTGCTGCAATCTGAATGTGACTGAATTCTGCTGGATGAGGTCCCCTCATGAGGATGCCTAGGACCACAACCCACATGGCCTATTACATCTGAGTTTGGGCAGCTTAACCACTGATGGAGCAGTGGAAGTGCTGCCAATCCGGGACCATGATCGGGCATGACCACGCTGGCTAACAGCAGATGATGTGACTGACCTATGCCCACGAGAAGGCCGTTCCCCTCCCAGCAGATGTTTTATCACAGTCACTGCCCATTCCAACTTGTCATTCATCCAATCCATTGAATTGGCAACATGATAGAGGCAGTCAAGCATGTCAACCTGTGTGCCATATACAACCTTAAGCATTTCTTTGGAGGATCAAACACCAACAGACAGGACGGAGACAGAGAATAATTGAAAATAGATGCATTCAGTTAATTCTGTTGGACACCACTAAGTGGCATTGCACGGTGGTTAATACAGAGAATTTAAGAATGAGTAGGAATTTATTGACTGGTCATGTCAGTAGTCCTGTGGCAGTATGTGTAAGTGTAGGGCTGAAATACAGACAGTACTGGATTCTAGTAGAGGGTGTGCAACCTATTTTTTACTGTTATGACAGTGAAGTTTAAGCAATGAACTATAAAATAGACAAGTGCTGTTTCAACATTTTTGTGGTAACAGGTGTAAGTGTAGGGCTGCTATACACATGGTCCTGGATTCTAATACAGGACATTCCAGATGTATTTACTGTTGTTTCGTTTCCCATTATATTCACTCTCACTTATAACACTTAAGATAGTGGAGCTGATATGAATTATATGTATGAGGGATAAGACACACTTATTGTGTTTTCAGATGTATGACTGAGTGAATAGTGTCTACTATAGTTATGTAAGTATAACTGTGCTAACTGGAGTTGCATGGCCTTCACAATTACACAAGACACATACACAGTTGGATCTATATTCAAGAACCTTATCAGGTCACACACATACATGTGTAACACCTCAAACCATCAGCTGTATTTATGAATGATATCTGTGTATGTCTGAGCAGCACTTGCTCTCTGACAAAGATGGAAAACCACCACTGTGGACAAAAGTGTTTTGTCCTTTATGCCTAGGTTTGAATCCTACACTTTAAAAATCAATTTTATCAGTGTATAAAGCCAAAAAACAAATGTGTTTGGTCATGACATTTATGCCCACAGTGCATGTCTGCAAAATTAATTCACCTAACTGTTACAGCAGCAGACACCCCTCAAACTAAGGTCAAGTTTCAGATTTATTTCCTATTTCAAATATTTATTTCATTCCTGCTTGGCACTGCTGCTTTACATTTAACATTGTGCAAATATAGTTTTCATCACTGCTCGGGTTTGTGCACTACTAGTAAATGCGATAACTGGAATTGGTGGAAAACATTAGTTTGCATTGTTCTAGGTCAGGTGTTAGACATGTCTGAAGTTAATGGGGAAGCTGCCTAGTGTGGGGCAAAGGGGTGCGGTGTCCAGGAGTCCAGGATATTTATTGGCTCCTGGTAAATTGCCACAGCCAAAGGCTTCTGCAAGACTATTCTGGCTCCCAGTACAAGTCTGAGGGATGGATTAGTTTGGCTCAGACTGTATCCAGTACTAATGGCATTCTGTGTACTGGAGAACAGTGTAGGCATCATTTTAATGCCCTACACAGGCGCAAAAGGGATATCCTCAACTGTTGATTGAATGAATGTGAGACTGCAGACAACCCACAGCTGTGTAAGTATGATAATAAGAGAGTATTAGCAATACTTAGAAAGTTAAATATAGAAAGTTGAATATAGGCAAGACTGGTATGCATAATGCTCTTCTGTTCTTTCTGTTCTTTCCCAGGCTAACGCCAACACAGAGTTCAATAGGCAGGCTCATGCTGCTCAAATGGAAAGACAGAGAGAAGCAAGTGGTATATATGCTGCACAACAGATGCACTGTTGTAGCTTTAAAAGTTAATGATAAATTTTTGGGTTTTTTTCTACAGCTATAGCAAATGGAACATACATATCCTAACTGTAAAAGCAAGTATGTATGCATTAGTCTGTAGCACAACCCAACTTTAGGAATCAAATAGGAGACTGTAGTCAGAGGTTCTGGGCTAGATTTATTAGCAGGGGTTATCGTCCAGGCACTGTGCATCTAGCCAAAAGATCTGTGTCCAATATAAATAGGGAAGATTTATTATCATACAAAGATCAGAATGACACTTTCAAGTCACAACCATTACGTTTGGTAACTACATATGGACGCAACACACAGGGCTTTAAAAACATTATATACAGACATTGGAATGTTTTGAAAGCTGATCACAAACTTAACTCTTTACTTCCTGAGACATGTTCCTTTTCATTCAGAAGGGGACAGAGTATTGGTTCTAAACTTAGCCATTACAAAAGAGTTGGTTTGGATCCTCCGACTTTCACCCAGCTGTCTATTTCAGGCAAACCTATTGTTGGATGCATGCCCTGTGGGCATTGCTCTTTTTGTATACGTGTTTCATGGACTTGTGAATTTAGCAGCAAAAATACTTCTGATGTTTTTGATATCAACTTTTGGGCCAATTGTAACACCGAGTGGGTCATCTATTTGGTGACCTGCAATTGTTCTGCTTTCTATGTCGGAAAGACTTCTAGAGCTTTCCGCCTTAGAATTTGTGAGCACTTGAGTGACATTAAAAATAAACGTACTAGCAATGCACTTTATAAACATTGCTTAAAACATGCTTCTGCTTCTTTTAAATTTGTTACTATTGATTGCATTAAGGGGAGATGCAAAGATAAACTGTTTTGGCAGGAATTACTTAGCTCCAAGGAAAGAAAATGGATAATAAAACTTGGAGCTTTGTTTGCTCCTGGCCTTAATGACCAATTGTAATAATTGTTAATGCTGTGTTGTGATTGGTTTTCATGCATGGTTTAACTATATATATGCATGTATTCTGATACTTTGACTTTTTATTTTCACTTTTGTATTTCACTGAAGAAGGCTCTTCTGAGCCGAAACCGGTTTGAATGATGGTTTTTACCAGCATTGAGTTGTAGGGGTTTTTTTCTTCCCTACTTCAATAAATGTTTTTTGGATGTGATTGCTGTCCACACTTGCTGGCGTTTGTTGCTTCCTATTTTCGTTTGGCCGTGCGAGGGTTCCACGGGCATCTGTTTTTTGTCTGGACTGAAATACCATGAGTCACGACTATACAGTACTGCATTTCTTTAGTAGTATTTACATTAAATTGAACACTGTACAAGTGGTGTAAATACCCTGCTATTAACTGTAATCTGTTTAACTGGAACATGCAAATGTGCAATATATGCACATTTCAAGGATTTCTTTCACAATCTGTAGTATAGTATGTATCTGTTAGAACGTATACTTAAATGCAATACTTCCAATAAAAGAGTTATATAGTTGTATTAATGCATTGTATGTCACATATGATGGTACTAATTTTATCTCTTGTTTTCTCTCACCCCAACCCTTATCGCTCTTTTCTTATTTTCCATTATGTGTCATCAAAATGTCTCCATGTCATCCATGTGTACCAAATCACTAAATGCTACACAGCACAGCGAGGTAGGCCAGCACCAGTGGATTACCCTTCCCCCACTCCACTGGCTCCAGCACTGATGCCCAGCATGTCTGGGACCCAACCTGACAGCACTGCTTCTGCTGCCCCTGCACTACCTGTGCCCTCAGGTAGTACTTCCATGGAAGCTGGTGCAGTGGTACCCTCCGGGAGTTTTAGCAGAGGCGAGGATTTCATCACCTGCCAGGAGATGCCAGGGTTGGTGTGTAGGGTCGTGCACGGCACCATTTTTTTAAAACACCTTTATTGAATTATCACTTGTGACATGGGTACATTTACATTTATATAAAAGTAATCAAACTGTATTAACAAGTTAAAATTAACAAACATTATGCTTTGCATATATTGCTATAGATCATATAACCTAAGCAACATTACATAAATTAGTCAAGTCCTGTCCCCTTTTTAAACATGAAACATTTTTATTAAACCCTCTCTTATGACATAAGCAATCATACATTTATACAAATGAAAACATGCCACACCAACACAATCCTAGTTGCAAGCATTTTATATCACAACAAACCATACTAACACACTGCCAGTTGCAAACATTACACATCACTTATAATCTAGCCGGTCATTTTCAGTCAAACATTACATAGCTCATAACATAGCTCATTTAAGTCCGGCCTTCTTTTAAACCTCATTCCTTCCCTGTATGTATTGTTCCCACAGTTCCCATTTTTTTCCTATGTAGTTTGCTCCTATCTTTTTCTAAAGATCTCAGTTCCAGTTGATTTATCTCTGTTACTTTATTCACTACTTCTAATATAGCTAGTTTAGATTTTGATTTCCAATTTCTAGTAATTGTTTTTGGCAGCCACCATAATTGGAGGCAGCAAGTCCTTACCATGTCTAGGCAATTCAGATTCTGTATCATAGCTCAGAAACATCATCTCCCTCATCACACCAATTTATCCACCCAGCATCTCTGACAGTGCATCCTGCAGGGAATCCTTAAAAGTCTGCCAACTCACTGCACTCCTAGAAAATATGTTTCCAATTACCTCTTTCTTCTCCGTCATACCTCCAATATTTGCTATCTACCTGAGGAAAAATTCACTGGCATCTACTTGGGGATTAAAACTATCTATGTAAACATTTCCAAGCAAAACTCCTAAATCTTCTAGATTTTGTTGCATATTTGGGAGACATACATATCTCCTCCCATTGTTTCATTGTGAATTGCTTACCCAGTCTCTCTTCCCAATCCTTTCTAAACTCCTCTTGGTGTACACTTATGCCAGATGGAGAGACTGATCTCCCACATGGTACATAGGAGGAGAAGTCATCAAGCACTCTGGCCACCAGCAGAGTAAGGGGAGAGTGATGGCAGTCCAGTGGGTGAGGACTCGATTCTCACTGTCTCCATGTTTGATGGGTATGAGTGTGTGTTGTCCACTCCCTCACCCCAATCATGGTGTCCCCCAACCTTTTGTGTCCCTCATTGTCCCTGTGTCTTGTCTTGTTTGCTTTTTTTGTTTGCATTGTTTTTTTCAACTACCCAACTTACCTGACTCAGAAATATCTATGTCCTTTACCCAGCATTCCTCTGTTACTGAATTAAAAAAAAGGGCACCTGTCCAAAAAAAAAAAAAATCTTCTCATACATAGCTCTCCATTTTGCACATATGTCTTCTTGACACATTTGATTCAGCCCATTTGGCTATACAACACAATTACATTGTTATCACCACTGTCGCTGGAGGTGACGGTCCAAATTCAACTAATATTCTGTGCATATTATCTATTATTTTACTGTTGAAGAAATGTATAGCTATGGTTATTTCCTATCTCCCTCCTGCATATTCCTGTATTGCTTTCCCTTTGTTCATTCCCATGCTTGTTCCCCATTTCACCACTATCCTGTCTACCCGATTTTAATACCTATAACCTGGTCAAACAATAGAATCACATGCAATACACATAAGTACCAGAAAAAGCAATGGATCCCTTCACTATTTGGCCTCTATGAGCAGAGCTTGGCATCGTGTGCCAATGCCAGGTGATGGCTCTACAATGCTGCAGTTACCTCCATGCAATGTCGCTTAACCCCGCTGTGCTACATCCACACACAATAGCACATGTTGAATTCACTATAAAGGATAATATCATTGCATTATCGCTGTTTATTTAGAAGTATTACATTCACCAGGATTTGAAACCATTAACATCTGGGCTCAAAAAGAAATTTGTCAATGCACTTACACCTGCTGCCATAGAGTCAGCTAAGCACCAGGTGTGCTTCATAGACTCAATACTAACTCTAAGACTTTTAACAATGTGGTTCAGATTTGTCCACTGCTTAACTACGTCCAAATAGGGAAAGTAATGGAAATGTGTATCTCACATACACAGACACTTTGCCAACTTCCACATAAACCCACTGCTCACCGCTGCTCTATGAAAAGTCAAAATTAGCATATATTAGTGCTATTTACTGTCCATTTACTCTTTATGCCATGAAACTACATGCTGAAACATAACAAACTGAAGGTCCTGTCTAACAATATGTCACATATTTACAATGCAGCCATGTGTTGCCTTAGCCCATGCACTGTAACCCTGGTGTTTCAGTACTTTTTTACGCATATATCAACTACATTACATAAATTCATATCAAATGTTGTGTGATATGCAATGCATGTCAGTCTGATAATATCCAGAACTAGAACTATCTTCACAGTTGAATATGCCTGCACATCCGTCAACTGAGCATGGGAACTGGTGACCCATAAGCCTAACCAGCCTTATCTGCAAGGCTGTAGAAAGAATCATCAAGAACCTTATCCACAGAGACACAGGTGAACTTCAACACTGTTGATCTGACCATTTTGGTTTTGTCAGGGATAGATCTTGCTTATTAAACCTAGTGGACTTCTTTGATAATGTCCCTAAAGCCCTGTATGAGGGAAAAAAGGACATATTGCCTATGTTGATTTAGCCAAGGCCTTTGACCCATTCAGGTATCATAGAGAAAATTTCCCATCCTGGGATTAACCCATACATTACTAGATGGATAGCCAACTGGCGAACTGACAGAATGCACACTGTCAAAGTTGAGGAGTCCACCTCCATCAGTAGACGAGTTACCAGTGGAGTAGCACGAGTATCTGTGCTGGGCCCACTACTGTTTGAAAACTATTTCTCTAAAGTCCTGGTGAAGGTACATGGCCTGTGGTTTGGCAAATATACAGATGACTCTCAACTGGGCACAGTCATATAGAGTCCTACAATGATGTTAACATATTACAGAAAGGGCTGACATGGATAAATGATTGGTGCCAAACTCACAGACGGAAACTTAATGCAAAAAATGCCTCATTGTCCTGTTTGGCAAAGAAGTACCACTGCTAATTATGATATACATAGCACCACTCTAAGCTCAAACTCAGTGTTGTGAGACTTGGGAACACAGGTTGATAGCAATCTAAACTTCAATCACAATGTGTCCATAGTGGTAAGACACACATTCTAAACTCAGCACCTCATAAATAAGGGCATCTCACCCAAGATCAGGGAGGTTATAGCTCTGCTGTACTCGACCCTTAACAGACCACTAATTGAGTACAATGTTCCACCCTTCTTTATGTATCTCACAAGACACCTGCAGCAATGGCAGAAAACAAAGAAGTTTCTGACCAGGAGAATCCAGGGCCCCCAAAACATAACATACACGGAAAGACTGAAAGACCTGTCACTGTACTCAGTATCATACAGGCTGCTGAGAGGTGACCTATGCCTGGCCTACAGAGCAATCTCAGACCCTGCTCTACTAGAAGTACTGGGCATCCACAAATCAAATGGGACAAGAATATGACCAGGAGAATCCAGGGCCCCCAAAACATAACATACACGGAAAGACTGAAAGACCTGTCACTGTACTCAGTATCATACAGGCTGCTGAGAGGTGACCTATGCCTGGCCTACAGAGCAATCTCAGACCCTGCTCTACTAGAAGTACTGGGCATCCACAAATCAAATGGGACAAGAATAACTTGCTCCAGAGATTTCACCCTTGCCTGTGACATACACAAACCATGCTGGATAAATAGATATATGTCCCAGTGATTACCACTCCTCTGTAATAGGCTCCCACTGCATGTGAAGCAGTGCTCCTCAATGACCGTATTCAAGTGCAACCTTGACAACTGGTTAGGTGATTGTAAATTCACCCCAGGGTGGCACCTATGTCCCTTATGGACAGGAGCAGTCTGTGCTGATCAGAAAATCACTCTGCTAACAATGACCATCTAACTATGCTCAATAATGGTACTTGAGTTTTACACAGCTAGGCTTGTAAAGGCCCTAGGGCCATTAGCCTAGTAACCTCCTATGAATCTATTCAGGCCTCCTAGCATTTTCTCTCCAACATGCACTACTGATGTCATCCACTATAAATTATCTGCAGACTTGTAAAAGTCAGACTTATACTGTGGCACTTGCATAAATTACTGAGCTGTGTAGTCTGTGTAGTTAGATAGGTAGGGTTTCTGTTCTCACTGCAGCCAATGTGTATGTGCGTGTGTGTGTGTGTGTGTGTGTGTGTGTGTGTGTGTGTGTGTACTTACCTGATCTTACAGAGACCCTCATACACCAGCATATGGGATACTGCTATTACCATATTCTCCTCACCATATACTGCTGATGTCATCAGAGATATCTGATTTCTGGATGTGCTCTATTCCCACCAGGGCAGGGTCAGGGACTGGCCTGGACACCAGGCAGAAGTCACCTCATCCTGTATGATCCAGATTTCAGTGACATTGCTTTCAGTCTATCCACATACATCATGGTATGGCATGGCTTGTAAGCCCTGTGTTTTCTTGGTGAAAAACTCATGTGGTCTCTCCAGATGCTGCATGTGACTGGTGAAGTACATGCAAAAGAGAACATTATACTCTATTAGTGTTCTGATAAGGTTTGAGTACAGTGTTGTAATATAATCCTCAGATCTGAATTCAATGGCGTGACTTATGATGTGCACAACATAGGCTTTGGTGATCGAAGTTCAGATTGCCATTACATATGCTCCCAGTGCTTGCATCAGATTTCCGCATTGAGAGACTTTTGTCAGTGCTGTAATTATCAGGAAATTCCACTTTGCAGAAAGACAAACTGTGTGGCTTTGTCACCAATCGTTTGTCTGTGTTAGCTCCTCCTGTAGTATGTTATCATCACAGGTAGACTCAATGATTGTACCAAGTATGCAAAAATCAACAAATATGGTAAGCCAAAGACCATATCCTTTGGCCTGAACTATTGAGAAATAGATGCCAAACAGTAAAAGGCCAAGCACAGATCCCTGGGGTATGCCACTGGTTACAGCTCTACTGATACATGTTAATTCACCAATTTTGTGTTCTGTCAGTGAGCCAATTGGTTATCCATCTAGTGATGTAAGGGTTAATCCCCAGCTGGGAGAGTTTCTCAATGATACCTTTGCGGGAGATTGTGTCCAAACCCTAGGTCCCATCAGGATAACCAGAATGCATTGTCTTACCTTCATCCAGGCTTATCACACAGAATCAATGGGCTGTGACAGCATCACAGATCACCTATCACATGATTCATCACATACACTTTCCTGACATGGTTGAATACACACTTCAACACACCCTCCACAAAGACTATGTTCCTGTAGAAGAGTGTACATCAACATGCATCCATGTAACTTGGGGGCGGCAGGATCAGCACCCAATGCATGCATGTATAGACACATCCTGACTCTCCTCATCTGTGAGGTAGACCAACAAGTCATCATGGACCTTTCAATAAATGGACACTATTAATATCCCGGCTGTGTGCTACAGACCTGTGTGAGTTGTTAATGCTACATCATGTCTGTTACATCTGTTAGATGTCCTCAAAGAGGTCATCTAGGGCATGCATAATGACAACACTATCATTATTTTGAACTTGAAAAGCTGAAGGCATTTGACACAAATCCACACTAAGGTATTCACTCATAACTGTTAGATGTGGCCATAAACACCTATATCACCAAGTGGGGAGACCTCTGTATCATATACATGACATTGAAACATATTAAAATGTGTGAAGTGAACTCAGATCCAGTGATAAGGTCCATATATCAAAGCTGTCTGTTAGGCCCTTTCCTGTCCATTATTTAACTCATTCACTCGAATGGAGCTCAGGAAGTTTGCACTGTAACTTCCAGTGGGTGGAACCTAAGCCTTTTGACAGAATCAAACTATGTCCTCACATTTAAAACAAATGTTCATATCTGTGGAACCAAAGGGGTTATGAAAGAAGTATAAATTGTAGATTCTTCAGCACAAACTATTTTTATAGTGGTAGCATTCTTTATATGAATTTTATAAGTCACAGTAGACACAGTAACTATTATGTTTGTAGTATTTTGTAAACAACTTATAATATCTCAGCAACCACACAAATTACACACATACTGTTAACAACATTTTATTCATCTAGATAAAAGCTTGCATACTAAGCCACAAAGTTCTGTCTGTGTTACTTGGTTGTTGAGATATTTAGAAAATGTGAAAATGAAATCTATGTAAAATAATATCATAAAAACTATAGTTAATATCTATTTTCCTGCACTTGACAGGGGTCAAATGTTAATGCAGTTGAGTTTGCCATTGTGCCAGCTTTAAGACGAAATCTTTAAAAGCCTTGTACATCACATGGTTTTGGAATTATTGATGCATATATGAAAAGCGATATTTGATACCTAGAGCCATCAGTAGGAGGTAAGTGCAGATGTACCTGGAGGTGTTAGTCGGATGTAAAGTTAAGTCACAGATCTCACAAATGACATACACATCTTGTGTCCAAACAGCTATCTGAAGTAGTACAGATTGTGGGCAATCATTGACTCCAACTGAGGTATTAGTATAAGAGAGACAGTATCAACACACACCGATTGCTGCCACAGCCATGGCAACACCTGCAATGATGCAAAATGATGGGGGGATTTGTTATGTTAGGAAAACAATCACACAACCCAATTATAATGTAGACATCACACCTTATAATCAGACCAATAGGTATGTGACCTGTGTCCTGGGGTAGATGTCATGTGGAACATCCACCAGCATGTGGCTACAGTGCTGGCTAGTCCCTTGTATGTAATACAACTACTGAGCATGTGTAACTGAAGTGTACCAGTGAGCTCTCACACATCTTTATTGGCCACACCTAGGTAGTCTTTTTGTGGCATAAACATTAGTGTCTGATGGTGCAGCATCTCCATCAAGTTGTTACATCAGATGCATGCATGTTATGTGTTCCTGTGATGCACACAATACATACATAGCTGTTTGACAACATTAATGGTATGGTAACATTTGTGACAGTGTGGCTTCTTTCATAAATATATATATATGCCATGCACAGCAGTCAACTAGCATGTATTGATCATAATGTCACATACAGGTATAGCAGTGTCCCTCCTAACACCTCCAGCAGAAGGTACAGTGTAAGGAGAGTATGCATGATTACCCTTATAGAGTGCAGACATGTCATAATAGTTGTACAAGTGTGTTTGTGCAGAACCATCTCTGATCACTGTAAATCACGTGTTATGTCAGACACATGGGATTACTGGTGGTGTTATTTTGATATTATCTATGATTGTGTGTACTTCTTTTAAATGTTATCCATGAGCCTTTATGTGTGCCCACCTTGCTGGAGATCTCTGCTGAGATTACGGTCATATTCAGGCAAATCAGTTTGGGCAGCTTCACAAAATGCACCCTACCTCAGTTGTATATAACATCCCTGCTACATGTCCACTGCATTGTTCATGTAAAGATGCTTATCTCACAAAGACATCTTTCCCACTGTTATGTCACCTTGTGTGATGGTCACATAATACACATTTTCACTGTGCAGTCCCTACTGTACCACACTGATATGTAATTGGTGTTGCTGCTACAGCAGTCTTCCATTAACATGCCCTCATCTGCTGTACATTAGGTTGTTTCACCTGTCCTCTTTCCCTCTGTTCATTACTGCAATTCATCTGTGTGTCCCTATTCAATACATACACTTCCCCTGAGTGTTTATTTTACATGGCAGCCCATGTACCCTTACAGATCATTTACACAACTTTGATACAGAATGCCAGGATTGGGATTTCACAATACTCTGTACTGTATACACTGTCCTGTACATTGTTGGGATCATATACAAATCATACTTCTCAGCTGCCAAGACTTTCACAGTATGTCCAGAATTTTGCCAATATCTTTTGGTCTGTTCCTTTTAAAATTTGTGGCTTTTTGCCATATCACTGGGATGATCTTAGGACTGATGTCATTAAATAATTACATACATTTGAGTTTCAGACTTCAAATGTTTTAGAACATGTATCTTAACAAAAGCCTTGTTATTCTAGCACATTTCTAAGTTTAAACATGCAAATATGTAGAATCTGTCCCTATTTCTGGATCATTGTTCCCCCATTATGTTGGGCTTTGTCAAGATTTCTTACACTTAGAGATTGAGAACTATGGAAACTTATATGTTAAGCCTTTGTGATCATTGTGGCATTCCGCACAAACACCCTAATCAACTGTGCTCTGATATAAATAGGATTGCTATCCATGTTGCTTTACACAGTTTCCTGCCTAGCAACACTGTTGCCAGCCATAAAACCTCACTTATTTATGTTTAAACGCAGTATGTGTCATGAATATATAATTAGCATTGCTGCTCACCACACATTACTGCGCACACATGTAAACATCATGTAGGCTTCGTTCAAAGCCTACACAAAGTTTACTGAATCCCAGGGTCTATCTAGCGGGTAGTTTTGGACAGAGAAACTGCAACCTATCATCCATATCAGTAAGAAATGTAATATTTCTCCACAGGCCTTAGCAGATTTTCTTCTTGAAGTAATTTATAAAGCTCAAGAATTTTTGAAACACATAACTTATGACTGTACCCAGTTAAATCAGACCATGCTCTATGTCAATAGGAATGGAAAACCTTGCTTCTTTTCTAACCATTTCTAAGGAAATGTGAGGTAGTTTTAGTTAGTAAGAGTGCTATTCACAGTCGTAAGGTTTGTACATTTATAGTGATTATTCATGAAGAGTGGCACTATAACTATATGTGAATACACTAATCATAGATTATTCATGCTAATTAAATGTGAAACCTTTTAGTAAAAGCACCCACTATTGTGAAATGCATAAAGATGGAGAAGTTAATCCTTATGTATGTGTAAAATAATATGTAGAATATTGACTGCTCCTATAATTTCAGAAGTATTCAGGTCATATGGATGAATGGGGCTATGCACAAGCATGTTACAAATAATAAAGACAAGTGGGATGCAGCCAGCTGGTTTTTATTGTATTTAAAAAAATATAAAGGAGTTTTATATGCTTTATGTAAGGGGTACCCTTATGCAGACACCTTGACTGGTTTCTTAAAATAGTGGAAAGGAGAATATAGGAAAGATTAAAAAGGGGAGACATAACAAAGAGAGAAACAAAGAAGGAACACGTCAAGAACATTGTGCTGGAGGAGGTGGGAGAGGAAGGGTACTATATTTTTGGTGAGAAGAGGTGCAGACTCCCCCCCTTATTTTTGAAGTTTTTTGTGTAAAAGGGTAGTTTGGGTAGTAAGTAGGTTGAGGGTGGAGGAGAGAAGATTTGAGAATGGGGAAGTTGAAGAGGAGTTTGTCACAGGAGGATTACCAGTCCACAGGAACTCAAACATTTCCACAGTCTAATGATGTTACAGTGGAGGACCTTAATTATGAGGAGGTGGAGGCCTGTGGTGGTGTAGTGGTTGGCACTATAAAGGGCAGTAAGTCTTGAACTTGCTGAAAGAGCATCCTGGACTGGCCAAACATGTCTCTCCATTATCTGCTCCACCACATCCTCAACCAAGTCTGCAAGCCCACAGTCAGTGGGGCTTGCCAGGCTGAACTGTGTCAGGGTGCCTACAGGACCAATACTACTGCCCGGACCCTATAAAAATGTCCAGGGACAGGTTTGAGGATGAATGTTCCACGATCTGGAAGGAACATGGTTGGGCTGCTCCTAGGGATTCTAGACCTGTAATAAAAATTAACATAAATGGGAGAGAAATGAAAAATAGAAAGACAAATAATGCATAATTAAAATAAGAAAAGGAGAGAGGTAGGGTAGAGAGACAACCAAGAAATAGAAACAATAAATTGACATAATGTAATACATCAGTGCAATCTTTATTAACAGTGACTCATTGTTTTTATTAAATCTTTATTAAGAAAAAAAAAAACATTTAGGTGAAATGATACGAGAAACCTGTTAGCAATCTGTATAATGCTATCAAGTGGTGATAATTTTTACAGTTGCACTCTACTTATACTAAGGAGATAAACTGGCATAACTTAAGAAATTGTAACACATTTGAAATTTCTTGCTGATATGAATTACAATCAATGGATGGATGACTTGTGCTGCAGTTGTGTACTGAAAGCGCATTACTTCTTGTATTATTTTTGTGATGAATTATTTCTAGATTTATACTTAGAAAACATTATTCAACATATCTTTTTGGGGAATAACACTCTTTTCAGAATCATGTTGGAATATGCACGAGCATCCTCAGTCAGTCTCTTAAGACATCTTTCCTCCTGTGTCTTGTTATGTGAAATCTCTTCTTCTGCTGCATATAGGAAACATAGAGGATGGTTGCTGACCTATCATAGATGTGTTTTAAAATCTTTCTTATATTATTACATTTATTATAGGTTCATAGGTTGGTACTAGGCTATCAGCCCTAGGGCCTATAGAAGCCTAGCCAAACAATTCCCCGGATATTTCTTCCCACAATATTTACTTCTCTGGATCCTTGTCTATCAGGGTGACTGACATGATCCCTGGGGTGAATTTCCTATCTCCCATCCAATCGTCAAGGTTTCTTTTGAAGAGGGTCAAAGAGGCACTCTGCTTGACATGTATGGGCAGTCTATTCCAGAGTCTGGGGAGTCTCTGGGTCAGGAACCTATCCCTCCAGCATGTTTTGTTCATTGTGATGACAAGGTTTAGATCCCTGGAGCATGTGGCTCTGAGGGATTGGAATTTCTTTAAGTGGAGCATGTCCAACAGCTCAGGCTTTGACATGGCCTTCTATGTTAAGCAGAGATCGCCTCTGAGTAGACGATATGCCACAGGGTATAGCTGGAGTTTTTAGACAGTCAGCATAGGGCATCTGCTTTAGGCCTGTGATTCTTTTAGTGAAGTATTTCAGTGGCCTTTCCAGCTATTGCAGATGTCTTGTGAGGTACATACCAAACGGGGAGTTGTACTCTATAATGGGTCTAATGAGGGATGAGTACAGTGGGACAATGACCTCCTTTATTCTGGATGAAAAGCCCTTAGTAATGAGGTGTGCCACATAGAAGGATGTGGTTATCGAAGGTGAGACCAATGTCCACCTGTCCACCTATTAATCAGCAAAGCACAGATGTTATTTTTGGACTTTTACTAACTCTGTGTGCTTATTTCTATATGCATTTGTTATGACTCTGTCTTTCCTATATGCTTACATTTACTAACCAGCATAGTAGAAAAGCATAGATTTTCATGAAATATTTCTGTTGATTCCATCTGTAATGCTATATATTTTTGTTTACTGCAAGTTGAGCTACAAGGATATTCTGACTTCTTCATTATAACATCTGATGTTTGTGTACAGCTTGTATCTTTGGGATAGGTACTTTCTACAATCTTTGCAAATATTTCCATTGAAATTACTGATTTGCACTATACCTTGCATACCCTGACTGCATTTAAAGTGATATAATGTAAAGTTGCTGTAATCAACACACTTTTAAATTCTGAAAGCAAGGCATTAAACAGTGTAATTCTCACTAACCACTGTGATGGTCATTCAGTTGCTACTTTAACCCCCACCCCTATCCTCTCTCTGCCTAGGGTGTGGTGGCCAACTGAGGTCAGCCATCTTGTATAAGCAGTTGATATTGTGGAAGAAATTACTATCTTATACAATTATGATATTACTAAATAGTTTGTGGGCTATGCAAATTAAAGCATTTTTAAGTCTTCCTGGGAAAGGGCAATAGTTGCACCGGCATGGTGGAAACTTCATGCACATGGGTTCTCAGCCAAGTGCTCAATATGGCGATGCATCACCACCACACCACACCACCCACACACCATCATCATCACACACACTACCCACCAAGGAGGCACCACAAAGAAGGACTCCATCTCCTGACTGACTGATCGATCCCTATTTTGCACGATGGTCCTGGTCTGAATGGACCCAGGAATGAGAATGGAACCACCAGGGCTCCACTTGCCATCCCTGAAGGCCAGAGTCCATGGTTTTATGGTCATGAACTCACATGATTGATCCGCCACATCAGACCCATCCCACAAAGATGCCCAGAACCCATGGTCTCACACTAAACAAAATGAAACCACACCAACACTGACGCAATGTCTCACCAATCAGCATATGGGAGCCAGTGTCCCAACACGAAATACACTGAATCCCAGATCAGAATCACAGCAAAGTGGATGGAAGGCCATGACCTTCCCAGGAGAACTGGCCACTTTGCTTGAAGACAGAATCATGATGAAGACCTGACTGACATGAATGCACCTTTGAATGGAATCCCAGGTGGGAATAGCCAAGGACCAGAAACAACCAAAGATCCCGGGACATTCAGGCCATGGGATGGAATGACTGGATGTCTGAAGAGCCCAGAGATATGACACATGGAGAGATGGCATGAGACATGCATTGGACCATGATTTGAGCTGAGCCCTGAACCCCAAACACATAAGGACTTTGAGGGTGGATTCTGAACCTGACATCCATCAACCTTGAAGCCCTGGAAACCTATGGCTGAGGAACTGAGACACAGGACACAGGCCCCAACTGGAGAGACAGGAACCCCACATGGAATGGACAACACACACACAGACCAACACACACAGGACACACAACACAACACAAGGACCCAGGACACACACACACACAGGACCGAATGGACACACATAACACAACAGACCCAGACCCCAAAGGAAAATAACACGGAAGAATGGACGACACAGACACACGGACCACAACACTGACCCCAGGAACACACACCCCACACAAGACACACACGGACGAGGAATGGACGGACAGACAAGGACAACACTGATCCCAAACACACAACACAGGAATGGGACACGGAAGACCACACAGGAAGGACCACCGGATGGACAAATAACATGGAAGGAAGAATGGAATGGAATGGAATGGAATGGAATGGAAGGAAGGAATGAAGAATGGAAGGAAAGAAAAGGAGGAATGAAGGAATGAAGGAATGGAATGGAAGGAGAAACTTAGAAAGGAATGGAAATGGAAGGAAGGAAAGAAGAAGGAATGGAATGGAAGGAAGGAGACGAAGAAAGAAGGAATGGAATGGAAGGAATGGAAGGAATGGAGGAATGAAGGAATGAAGGAAGGAAGATGGAAGGAATGGAATGAAGGAAGAATGGAAGGAAGGAAGAGGAAGGAAGGAATGGAAGAAGGAAGGAATGGATGGAATGGAAGAAGGATGGAAGGGAATGGAAGGAAGAAAGGAATGGAGGAAGGAAGGAAGGAAGGGTGGATGGTGGAAGGAATGGAGAGTGGAATGGAGGAAGGAATGGAATGGAATGGAATGGATGGAAGGAAGGAAGAAGGATGGAATGAATGGAAGAAGGAATGGAAGGAAGGTGGAAGGAATGGAGGGAATGGAATGGAGGAAGGGAATGGAATAGTGGAAATGGAAGGAATGGAATGGAAGGAAGGGAATGGACAGGGACCAGTGGAAGGAATGGAATGGAATGGAATGGAAGGAATGGAATGGAAGGAATGGATTGGAAGGATGACGCATGGAGTATCATGAAACGGTTTAGTATCCGCAGTCAAATACCGAATGTGCCATATGGAGATTTTAGAATGCATCCCAGGCAAAGGGCGGAGAGGGCGAGATACTGAATTTCATTAGGATGGAAAAGCTTGGCGCGTGACTTTCCTTCAGTGCATCATGCAAGGGCACCATAATGTCGAATAAGATTTTTGCCAATATTCCTCAACTTCGACCCATCGGCGATTGAATGACGCACCAGGAGAGCACTGGCTCGGTTCTTTTCGTCTTTACAGGAAAAGCCTTCCCACTTCCGAATGGCAAGGAGGTCTCTGCTCAAAGCCAAATAAGCATCTCCTCTAACTGTGGTGCAGCGGAAGAGAAGCAACAGATTGTGGAAGCGGATTAAACCTGAATATCTAGATGTAGGGAAACCCATCAGTATATGAATCGGCGAATTGCAGACAAAAGGAGACGATGAAGAAGGGAAGATTTTAAAGGGAATTTCTCATCAATCTCTACGATACCAATTGGATAAGTTTATTGATGAAGGCAACTCGGCAATAGTTCTTTAGAGTTTCGGCATTGCTTTCGAAGCAAAGAGTGATTATGAATACCATCCTAAACCTTCCACTTTATCCAGTGCACACTTACACTTCACATTCTGCAATTTAACATAAAATTTATAAATTCCTGATGTCTATTACCTCAGTTATTATTTTTTTCTAAGATCTATCATGCAAGCCCTCCTAATAAAGCTAGGGTTGTTACATGGTGATCTTTCCTTTGTTTTGGGGGCATTTTTGTTATGGAAGCTCTCTTAATAAAGCTGGGGTTGTTACGTGGTGATATTTGCTTTGTTTGAGGTGCATTTGTGTTATGAAAACCCTGCTGACAAAATTAGGGTTGTTACATAGTGATCTTTCCTTTGTTTTGGGGTCATTTTTGTTATGCAGCCCCTCCTAATAAAACTGGGGTTGTTACATGGTGATCCTTCCTTTATTTGAGGGGCATTTGTGTTATGGAAGCCCTCCTAATAAAACTGGGGTTGTTAAATGGTGATCTTTCCTTTGTTTAGGGGGCATTTTTGTTGTGCAGCCCCTCCTAATAAAACTAGGGTTGTTACATGGTGATCCTTCCTTTGTTTTGGGGGCATTTTTGTTGTGCAGCCCCTCCTAATAAAACTGGGGTTGTTACATGGTGATCTTTCCTTTGACTGATTGGCATTTTCTTTTATGTGAAAAATATTTTTCTTATCCTGGGTTTTAAATTATGGTTAAATCAAGATGAATGGCTTAGAATTAATAGAACAATGTATGATACAATCTTTTTGATCATCTTCAAATTTGCACAAAGGAGTGTAGAGAAGTCCAAGAAACTAGTTGCTTTATACTTCTCATGCTATTCTTACCATAATTTTGCCCTATAGTATCTCATCCGAGATACAAGAAACACTGCTTAAGTACATCTCAAACTATAAAAGAAGAAGCATAATTAAAATATTAATTATCTGCATTCTGTAAATAAATATTAAACCCTGAAAAGGCAATAAACCAAATAAAAAATACTGCATCCCTCCAATTAGGATTCAGACTTTGAGATGTTGTCAGAATATCACAGTAGTGATGTCCAGTTTTACTCCCCAAAGTTCCAAATACTGTAGGTCTCATTTCATGAGATTTTCAAACTGAGCAGAATAAACCTTCAGCAAGGAGGACAGAGAGACAAGCTTTTTTCCACACACTGCATGCTGACCATCAGAATTCCATTATCATTGTTATGGCCTCTATCCTGTGAGTTAGAAACAAACACTTAAGCCGTCATGCATGCTGCCATTTCTTTCTTTGAACAAGGCCCAAACCCTACTGTACATTCTTAGTCTACAGCACCCTAAGGGACGTGCATGCAACGAGCATGTCTTGTGCTATGCTGTCTCTCAGTTCCACTTAGGACATCAGCCAGCATGACTGCCCAGCACTCCAACTCCACTCAGTGGGGATGCACTGCAGCCAGTTTCCCCAGTGTGTACTGGGGCAACTGTACCTGCAATGTGCTCCAAAATATACATTCCCACACCATCTGACTTACGAGAGATGAGCAGGCACTGCCCCTTCATTCCTTTTTCAACCTTTCTGGTGTTCCACTGGTGCCAGTTATTAATCAAACTCCAGTCACCTAGGCCATAGACAGGGATTTATTCCTTGATGTCTTAAAGGCAGCAGAGGACAACAAGACTGAGATGAATGGTACCCCCCCACATACACACATGGATGCCCTAAGCATGTCAGCATTTTATGTGCAATTACTTCATATATAGCTTAACATGTTAATACTACATACAATACCGATTTCTTGTATAAAATAAATTTGAAGTCTGACTTTCCATCCGTGTATTTTATGGTAACCCACGTTATCATTTACAGTGTTGTGGGAACACCAGAGTTTATCCTGACAACCAGTGGGTACAAAACTCTGAAGCTTATTCAGGGCACTGATCTATTGCAAAACATAGCATTCCCTCATTCACTGACACAAAACATGCACAACTAGGCAAATTTGAAAGAACAGTGGAAGAAGGAAACTGGAACATCCAGAGAAAACCAGTAGAGACACAGGGAAGACATGTAGAGTCCACATAGAAGGTGCCTCAGTTGAGAACTGGAGTGCCTCTTGTTAAGAGGCAGCAATGCTACTTGTATCACTGTGTGTCTCTCTCTCTCTCTACTTTGAACTACCAAAGTTAACTATCCCATACCTACTTACTATGGGCAGCATTACCACAGCTCAGTACACCAGTATGCAACAACTTCTTTATTTGAATAATAGAAGAACTATTTTCTGCATGGGGGACACATCATCTTTCTGAGCTGCTTTGTGGCACTGTTCTCACACCCTATAGTGTAGAATATGCTACCTACAAAGACACACTACCGTGGATAAAAATGAAAAAAAAAAACATGTATTCTTTTTACTGTGAACTACGATAACACTGGAGGAAGTATGTTTAGAGATCAGAGATTTGGTGCAGATTTTCCACATCAGGGGCTTGAGGAAGCACAGATCTCCTGCAAAATGGTTTGAACCTAATTGCTTTCACTTTTCAAATCCAAGGGTTTAATTGAGTATCAGGATTGTTTGATCAATATGATGTGTAATCTTCACTAAGCAAAAGTAGAACAGAACTTGAAAACTTCTGACATTTCAAAAACTTCCACATGTATTTACAAGCCACCAGAATAAATGTTTTTTTTCCCAGATCTACAACTAAACCTATGACCGGATTACCCTTATAAATGCACAAATGCACTACATGGGGCACTGTCATAACTGTGTCCCCATCTTTCTGCCTTACAGCAATTAGTGGTTTATCATCCTCATCAGCTTAGGAAGAACTGTGTTTGGCTGTTACTTGGCACAATTGTATAAATGTTAGTCTTAAATACTTCATTTTAGCAAGCTCCTAATTTGGCTTGGCTATTAGCTAAAAGGCAACATATTTTCCCCCATGGACTATTGCCTTTATTCCTTTCATATAATTCTACATATGCATGAAGTATAATGACAGTAACATGACTTTTATATGACGTATGAATGTTAGATAAAACCCTCACTCTCATGATGTCTTATACCAGCATGTCTAGCCCAGGTTAGTGAAGTTATTCTACAACTAAGACTGTTTGCATGGAATATAATGTTTCTAACTGTTTTTTTCTAACAATGATGTCCCTTTGTTTCATTACAAGAAACCTAGTACGTTTTGTCCCTCACTTACTGCATCTTTTGATTTATTTTTAGAAAAATGTGAATGTGACCTTTTTGATTCAAAAAATCAATTGAATTCTAATAAGTTTTATAATATGACTAATGATGATGTGAATGCTCTGAATGCACTTAGAAGTAATGAGAGTATACAGATTCCCCCTGCTGATAAGGGTGGAGCCATTGTAGCTTTTGACTGACAAAAATATGATGATAAGATGCTTGTGATGTTATCTGACAGTAATGTTTATCTTGCTATTACATCACTGGCAGTGGGGGGAATGGTCCAGTATGTTAGAGGTGAACTTTACAACCTGTTGATGAATAGATTGATTGATTCTGGACTGTATGAATATTTTGTTGTTGAGCATCCCCTTCTGCCAGTGATTCATTGCTTACCCAAGGTGGATAAAGATGCTTATGATCCTCCGTTTTGACCAATTGTCTCTGGGAGTGCTAGGTCACTGAGCCATTGTCCATTTTTGTTGAACATAAACTCAGATTGGTAGTGGATGGTATTCCATCCATTTTGAAAGACACCCAACACTTCCTAGAGACTTTGTATGAATTTAATGCTAATCATGATGTGTCTGAATATGTGTTAGTGACTCTTGATGTTAATACCTTATTTACTGTTATTCCTAATTTGGAAGGGGTAGAAGCAGTGAGAATGTTTCTACATAAGCACAGTCAATATTCAGATGATATGATTTTCCTGATTTATGCATTCTTAGATCTTGTTTTATTTTTAATGAGTGTATTTATCTAAAGAAGGTCGACATGACTATGGGCACTTTGCTCCAATATTTACGCCAATCTTGTTATGGCTAAATGGGAGGACGATTTTGTCTTTAATGAACATTCCTATTTACCATATTTGAAATATTTTAAAAGATTTGTGGAGGACATCTTTTTGTTGTGGGATGGTCCCGTTAGTTTATTAGATCAGTTTATTTTATACCTTGAGGGTACCATGGACTATCTTAGGTTTACTAAACACATAGCTTTAGATGCCATTGATTTTTTAGATGTTCATCTCTATAAAGATGATATGGGTATGTTCGAGACGAGTGTTTGTAGGAAGTCCCGTAGAAGTAATACATTTTTGTATCATACTAGCATGCACCCTGGGTATGTGTTTAATAACATTGTCATGGATCAAGCTTTTAGGATGTCATGGTTACATACTGATGATAAGTTATTCTATCAAATATATGATGATTTACGGGTTGAATTATTAGACAGAAGGTATTCAGCGCATGATTTTACTTCTATAGGGAGTGTCATGACAGAAGCAAGGAAGGGTTCTGCAAACCCATATTTCTCTAATAATTCAGGTAATGCACGCCACAGAAGGAATGTAGTAAGAGATAATAGAGTTCGACCTGTTTTGACATATACCAGTGATGTGAATAAGATATGTGATATTATACGTAGGAATTGGCCAATCCTTACCACTGATGCAAAGATGGGTGAGATTGTTGGCACTGAACCAAAGTTTTGTTTTGAGAATAGTTTATCCCTCAAAATACAACTTTGTTATCATCATGGTAAGAATTCTATACAGCTATCCAACAGGAAGGGTACATACCTGTGTCATGGATGTATGGCTTGTTCATTTATTTCTAACTCTAAAGTTTTTTTACAGCAAGTTAATGGTTTTACATTCACCCCTAGGTTTTATGCTGATTGTTCCACTTGTAATCTTGTTATTTAGCTTCATGTAATAAATGCTGCTGTTTTTATGTGGGGAAAACTTGTAGGCCTTTGAGGGAACATCTTTTAGAATATGTTGGATATGTAAGGAATAAAGATGTCACTAGTGCTCTATATAGACATGTGGCAGATTTTAAAGGCCACAGTTTTAGTTTTTTAGTATAGTATTAGAGGAGGTGATTTAAATAATAAGGTTGAGAGGGCTGAGAGTAAGTGGATTGTTACCAACAAGACCAGGACACAAACGCTCACTTTTCTCCTCTACTAAGGTAGAATAATAACAACCTCCAAGTAGAAAAAATGCGCTTTAATCAGTAAGTGCAAGGTTTAAGCTTCTTCACAGCTTTCTGTCGGTGTAATATACCACCACCTTCTTCAGAAACAAAAAACGGAAACAACGTCAGCAAACATCCACCTGTTTAAATACCTTACTCTATACAGACTGCATATAAAAATATGTATATTTTACTATAAAAAATTTTAAAATTAGAATTACAAACTGCTAATAAACACATTTTTGAAATATAGCAATGAAAATAAAACCAATAATAATAATAGTAGTAGTATCAAACAGCCACAACATGTGTTGACCCCGAGGTTAACACCTTCGTATAGGTACTACACATTAAGATACTAGATTGATAGCCAAAATAAAATACAATAGAATAACAGCAAATACAATAGAAATAATTCTGAGAAAAAAAGTGTATGTATTTACTAACCAAACTGCTATACTTAAAACCCGTCTTATTAATTATAAGCCAAACCAAAGGTATCTAATGAACTACTATAGAATTGTACTTGTTAAATATGTTTCATCTGACTAAACTCTTCAATTTTAATATACAAGAGATAGAGGTTCTATTATTTAACCCCGGGTGATGGCATGCATCTAATCTCAATTGCCAAAACAATTCACGTTCTTCCAACAATAGAGAAGCAAATGCCCCTCTACCATCTTGGTGGACATGATCTATGGCCATAAAAGAAAAGGAGTGCCCTGGATGTTCCATAACATGTTTCGCCAGGGCATTATCTACCTTGCCTTTTCTAATGGCATAAGTATGTTCATAAATGCATTCGTAAAGTTTTCTGTCAGTCTTGCCAATGTAGAATGCATTACAGTGGGTACAACGTGCTAAATAAACAACTCCTGAACTGGATCAATTTAATTTGTCTTGTATCTTATATTTATGTTTTCTAACTACAAACGAAGATCCCACCATTACATACTTACAATAGCGGCACATGCTACATTTGAACATACCGGATCTCATAGGTAAAAGTTCAGCGTTAGATTCCAAAATATTTTTAAGATTTATACCCCTCCTGAATGTTATTCTTGGGAGGTCCTTAAATATATCCCTACATGTTCCATCATTACTAAGATAACTCCAATTCTTCAAGACAATTGAGATTATATTTTTTATATCAGCATTGTACGTGAGGATCAAACTACTGGAATGAGCAACTCTATCCATATTAGTGGACATATGATTAGGGTAGTTGACCCTACTGATATTTAATAAAGGAGTATAAATGCCCACTATTCGTTTGTTATGGACCTCACATACCTGTTCCAAAACCAAATCAACCGGGTAACCTTCTTTAATAAAGATGTTCTCCATATATTTACATTCCTTAACAAAATCACTATCTCTCATCACCATTCTCGCTGCCCTCACAAGTTGACCCTTTACAACAGACTTTTTCTGAGAAAAGGGGTGACTACTATCAAACTGGAGGTAGCTATTCGAGAATGTTTCTTTACGATAAATATTTGCTATATAAGAATTAGTAGTAGTATCCTTTGCCAACTCTACATCCAAATATGAAATAATATTCACATCTATATTGAAAGTGAATTTTAAAAATTCAGTAGAAGAATTAAAACGGAATAGAAGTAGTAAGTGGATTGTTACCTTACAGGCACACAGGTTTCCTGGTCTGAATGGTAATATTCCTTTAAAACCTCTACTAAAAGATCGCAAATTGCCACATTAAATGTTTGATTGTGTAATTGTATAATGATATAGATGTTAATGAGTTCTACTATTTAAATGACTGTATTTTGTACTGTAATTTGTCTAATGAAGTTCTTGTATCTGAGAACAAAAGCGCTTACCTTGTAATAATGACATTTTTATTTCAGCCATGTTTGGTTTCTTTTGTGTGTGTGTGTGTGTGTGTGTGTGTGTGTGTGTGTGTGTGTGTGTGTGTGTGTGTGTGTGTGTGTGTGTGTGTGTATGTGTATATACATATATATATATATATATATATATATATATATATATATATATATAAAGATATCCTTAGACAACCTGTATGGCATCTGTGGCTCTTCTCCTCCTTATAATGAAAAACATATCTTTAATTAACTTCCTTATTAAATAAGCGAACATTCAAAATGTCGAACATTGCTATATTGACAGCTAAATGTCAAAAAGGCCAAATGCTGAACAAATGGAACAGTGATTTTTTTCCTAGTGGAAAAAAATCGCTGGTCTGCAAAAACAAACAAAAAATAAAAAAAACAAACAATCCCCCTCCAGAAAATAACATGGGAGGCTTTGCCCCCCACAACCCCCTACTTAAATATACCAACTCCAATATCCCACCACAGTGGAGGAAACAGCAAAGTCCCAGAAATGGCCCAGTGATTTTTTTTCCCTAGGAAAAAAATTGATGTTTTGTTTGTTTGGGATTTGCCCTTTTCAACATTTAGCTGTCAATAAAGCTGGGTTCGCAATATTGAATGTTCGCTCAAATAATAGGGAACCTTTAATTATTCTTCTGCTCTTTTTCTTAGCGGATAGTAATTGTTGTTTTGTCAGTGGATACAGAACTGTGAGAATTACATCAGTTTACATTCAGATTCTAGTACCTTTAGTTCTCTTTTTACACCTATAGCTGATCTCTTATTTAAATTTTGTGGGTAGCAGAGTGATAGAAAAAGAAAAAGGAGAAGAGACTGTGCCAGAAAAAGTTCCAGAGACAAAAACTTATGCACTAACTGTTGGAAAAGGAACAAAGAAGAAAGAGGAAATAAAAGAAACAAAAAAAAAGTATAAAGTATGTGTGAGCAGCAAAAAAGAAGAAAGTTTGAACAGGTATGAGGTTTTGGACTCTGTCATAGCATCTCTGGGTGTTAAAACAAAAGAGGTAAGAGCATTTATTTTAATTAATAAAGAGACTTTTTGTGACTTGATATTTGAGACTGGGCAGGCCATGGAAAATTGTTTGGGTGCATATAAACAAAAGAAAAATATTTATCCATGGTCAGAATATGTGGTGCAAGCATTTTACAGACAAACAAAAAAAAATAATGATCCAGTTTAGAACTGAAGTTGAAGCAAAGAACTGAAAGAACATTTATTAACTATATGTAAAGAAGTAATGGACACTACAAAAATATATGATGAAAGAGGACTATGTACTGGGGGATGGGAATGTGGAGTAATACTGAAAATGAAAAACGATAATATTATGCATTTACTTAGTATTATTAATGTTCTTAGTAATAGGGGTTTGTGAAATATAGGGGTCAACCAAAGACGTGTTATTTTTGTGGAAAAAATAATTATTTAATCAATGAATGTGATAAATGTTATTTATGTGGTGAAACAGGGCATAGTGCAAAAAATGTGATTTAAAGTGCAAAAAATGTGGCAATACTGGTCATTCATGGCTAGAAGAATGTGAAATGAATGTGCAAAAAATGAAAATGAAAATTAAGTTATACAGGAGAAAGAGATAGAAAAGTGTGTTATACAAGAAAATGTACAGAAATATATGAGTAATAAAGAGCTTATACATGAAATTAAAGAAAGTATCAAGGAAAAAGAAACAGGGGAGACAAGTGAGGAAGAAGCTGATTAGCACACAGTAAGAAATAAAAAGAATTCAATAGAGAAAAGAGTTAAAGAAAGGAAAAAAAATCAAAAACATAATGCTTAGAAAAAATAAGAAAGGAAAGGGGTAATCATTTTGTTATAGTAACTTCTTAAAAGCTGAAAATATTAACTTTAAATGTGAACAGTATGAAAAATCTTAAGAGGTGAATATATATTACAATGGTGTGCTGTAGCAGATGCAGGAATGGTACATACATAAAGTCAATGTAGCAAAGAATGCTGTATTCTAAGTTATACATAGCAGTTAGAGTGAGTAGTACAACAAGGAGTATACAGAATAAGATTAAGTATACAAATGCAGTTTCAAAAATTACAATTGAAAGAAAGGGCATCCTTGAAAGTATACAGTATGTATTTACAGAATGAGTCAAGGAAAGTAAAAGGCAGAGGCAGAAGGAGTCAGTGACCTCCAAGACTTTCAGTAACAATAAAAAAATAGAATACAATACATACATACATAATTACAATGTTAATAGATGCAGTGGATGCATAGTAGTGACATTACTAGTTTAGTAAAGCTACCTGTATGGGAAGTAGAAAGGAATAGTAACCATGAAGTTGTTAGAGAGGGAGAGAAATGGGTTGAATGACATGAGGCAAGCTTGGAAGGATGGGAGGATTTAAGTGAGCTCCTGTCAATGACAGATCCATGAGCTTAAGAAGAACAATTTTACCTGTTTTTTAAATTGAGCAATAGTTGTGTTGTTTTTGATGTAGTTAGGTAGTTTGTTCCAAGCTAGAGACACATTGTAGTTGTAGAGAAGTTTACGTATATTTCTCTTGGGTTTATGTATATCAAAGAGTTGTTGGTCAGAGCTTTTTAGAGATGTGGTGGGGATGCAGAAGGAAACTAGTGTGGAGAGGGAGGGGCAAGCAGTAAGTTTGTATAGGATGGAGTGTGTGATTCGTAGTTGCGCTGTAAGAAGTTTGTGGGGGAATTCTGGCTATTGCAGTTGCTTTAATGCAATGCAATGTTGAGATCTATAAGGCTGGTTTGTTGTGAATCTGGTGATTTATTATAAGTTTGTTCTACTTGTGAGATTAATGTGGATTGTAGGTACGTGAGGATGGGAGCAGCATAAAGTAAGCCCTGGCAGCAGGAACTCCTTAGCTAGGGATAGTTTGGGTTCAGGTGTAAGGCATTTTTTATTTTGATACAGAAATCCAAATATTTTTTGTGTCTTTTTGATACATTGATGAATATGTTGGTCAAATTTTAACTGGTCATCAATTATGGTGCCGGGGAGCTTTGTATGCATGTTAGCTTTGATGATAGTGTTATCTAGTGAAGAGATGGAAAAGGAAGATTTATGGTCTGACAGTGAATTTGGTAGCAAGGGTAATAGTTTCATTTTTTTAGGGTACAGGATAAGCTGTTTTTCACGGTTTACTATCATAAATTCGAAAGTAAAAATAAATAATGTCTTTATTTTCTAATTTATGCATCGAAAATGAACATTTTCGAATAATAGTAAACTCAAAAACAAGGGTGTATTGTCGAAAATTTCGCTTGCGACATTTACGGCGATACACAGCACACCCACCCTTCCCATAATCACCTACCTACCTAACCGAACACACAGTTATGCAGGGGGGCTGCGGCCCCCACACCCCCCCTAACTTAATATTCCAACTCCGAGATCACACTACAGTGAGGAAAGGGATGCATTTTCCTAACCGCACTGTACCGCAATCCCCTCCCATGACCGAAAGTTAGAATTGCGAATGCACAGTTCATTCGCAATGCAAACCTTTGCTCATGTCACCTGCCGTAATATGAAGTATTCGAACATCTGATGTTCGAATACTTCATAGCCGTGCAAATGCACGTCGACATAATGATAGCAAACCGTTTTTCACAAAGTTATTGTTCAATGGTGTTAAATGTGTTTTGTGTAAGAGAAAGGAGATGAGACGTTATCAGAGGATGTGATGAGTGTCGAGTCTTCTGCATATTGGATAAGAGTAGAGTGGTTGCAGGTGGAGTGGGGGTTGTTGGTAAAGATATTGAATAGAAGGGGGCCTAGGATCAAACCCTGGGAGTCCCTTGTTTTTACAGGCAAGAAGGAGGAGCAAGAAGTGAGTCAACAAATAGACTGTAGTCTATTAGTAAGGTAACTGGAGAACCACTGCATGGTGGCAGGAGATAGGTTAATATCAGCTAGTTTTGTTAGTAGTGTAGAATGAGATAGCATATTGAATGCTTTGGATAAGTCAAGGAAGAGACAGGACACAAGTTGGTTCTTATCTCTGGCCTCAGCAACTGTATGAGTAAATGATGAGGACTGTAGCAGTGCTGTGGTTTGGCCAGCAGCTATGTTGGGTAGAAGTTAAGACGTTTTCCTGTATTAGGTATTTAAGGAGCTGAGAGTGGATACATTTTTCTAGAATTTTAGAAAGTGGTGATAGACTGGCTAATGGTCTAAAATTAGAGGGGTCTGTGAAGTTACCTCCTTTGTGCAGTGGCATTGCATAGAAAGATTTCCAGATGTTAAGAACTGTACTTTCTTGAATTGATTTATTTATTAGTATAGAGATGGGGAAGGCTATGGAATCAGCAGCAAACTTGAGAAAGAGGGGAAGTAGTTTATCAGTGGATGGGGAACAAGGTTTAAGTTTGCAAAGAAGAGAATTGATGTAGGAGGTGGAAACAGGTTTAAGAGAGAAAGGGTTTTTGTTACTATAGATAAAAGAGGTGGAAGAGTTAGGGGAACTGGAGTTATGGTCAGAATGAGTTATCCTGTGGATGGTGTCAATAAAGTAGTTATTAAACAGAGTGGCAGTCTCTAGTGGTGAGTTATTAGGGAAGGGATTTGGGGTTGAGGGGTTGCTGGTATGTAGGATACTACTGATGATGGTTCAGAAGTTTTTAGGGTTGGAGAGGTGATTGGATTGTGTTGAATTATAAATTATTTTCTTTTCTTGGTACATGCATTTTTTAGTAAGGTCTCTAATTTCCTTGTAGCTTTGAAGTAGGGTAGGAGATTTAGTTTTCTGCCAGGCTTTTCAGATACTATCCCTTTTGTGTATGAGGGATCATGTTTCTTTTGATAACCAAGGTGCATGTAAAGCTTTTATCCTAACTTTTGTTTGGGGTACAAGTGAGTCTAAGATGTCAAGGAAAATCTGGTTAAATTTTTCCACAACTCCAAGGGAAGGGTACTGAAGGAAGGACCAGTTGATGGATGCTAGTTTAGAGTTAAATAAATCAGTGTCAAATGAGGATAATTTACAGCAGTCTCTATATATGTGGGATATAGGTATTGGAATACAGTGTCCTTGGATGTGAATGGGTAGGTGCTCACTAAGGGAGTCAGTTAGGGTACAGGGTTTCCAATAAAGATTAGGATCTGTAGTAAGTATCCAATCAAGGATTAAACTGGTACCAGAAGTTTTATTAATATGAGTGGGAGATGTGATGAGTTGATTGAAACCATGAAAGTTTATACACATATTGAGGGAGTCAGACATGAGTTTTGACCAGTCTATGTTAAGATCTCACAGAATGATAGTTTCATAGGAAATGTTGTCAGTCAGCCATAAAAGTATATTTTTGAGGACAGGAATGTTAGTTCCTGGTGGGATGTAAATTGAGGCTACAGAAAACTTTTTGTGGGAGTTCAGATGAGAATTTAGTACAATAAGTTCAACAGGGTGAAAGCTTGGTGGTGTTTGTAAGGGGGGAGATTAAGTAGAGAATAATAGAGAACTGCAACAACACAGCCTTTTCTTGTCTATCTAATTGAAATATGTTGTAACCTGGGGTAAAATTTCATTATTAGCTATGTATGGTTTTAACCAGGTTTCAGTTAAATTTAAAATATAAGTGTTGGGCTAGCCAGGAGTGTAAGTCAGTGGTTTTATTGAGAAGGCTTTGCATGTTAACTGAGAACAGGTCTAGGGTTTTGCAAGTGGTGCAGTGTGGAGTAGGTAGGGGTGTATTAGGGGAAGGTAGGGGTGGAAAGGGGTGCATACTGGATTTGAGTGCAGGGGGTGAGGGTCCAGGGTTGGGGTGGATGTCACCAGCAAAGAGAAGATTCATTCTGAGGAATGTAGGATGATGTGGGTGAATTGGGTTTGGATGAGTGAAGACTAGTGTTAATCTGTCATTGGTGTCGATGTGAGAGAGCGTTTTGACCTTGTAGAAGTAAAACTAGGAGGTGGTAAAGAATGATGGTGAGATGTAGAATGAGTAGGTTATATTATGGTTGTTGAGTGAATAGGAAAGAGTAGGGGAAGTTTCAGAGAAGTCTAGTTTGTTGTGGTAAGAGGAGAGTTGATTAAGTAGAATAAGAAATGGGATACTTAGGTAAAAGTAAGCCATGATGGGTGGAGTGTGAGGAGAGGGGGATTTTAATTATCACAAGCCCCGGACTTATTGATATGTAGGTGAAGAATGGGGTGGGTGTAGGATGTGGTTAGATATAGTAATCTAATAGGAGGGATGATGTGAAGGGAAAGGAGTGCAGTTAATGATGATAGAGTGTAAATTAAACTATATCAGAGGTGTGTGGGAATGGGGTAGGGGAGTGGAGTGAGCCTGAGTGTAGCGAGCGTGAATAGAGCAGGCTGAGCCAAGACTCTTCACTGTGTGAAGAAAACAATCAGTGAAGCCCAGAGGGGTAAGTACAATGACTGTTAATAAGTAAGATAGCAAGGCTAGAGGAGAGAATTTTGATGATTAGCAGGGGGAAGGATGGAGGGAGCAAGTGAAGAGATAGGAGAATAGATACCACAAGCCTGTGAACTAAAGCAGTTAGAGATATAGGTGGCCTAAGGTAGGAGTGGGATATTAAGAAGTACTGGGAAGAGGGGGAGAAGGAGAGAGTGTGGAGGATGGAGCAAGGAGTAGAGGGAAAGTAGTGCAGTCAGCAGAGTTCAAAGATGATCGTGACACTTACCTAGTTGTTAATAAGTGGAACATAGTAACTTAGGGTGAACATGCAGGTTGGAGAGGTCAGCTATTGCTGAGAGGGCTGTTTCAACCAGATGATATCAGATGCTCAGGTGCCTGTCAGTTTTGCCAGGTTTAGAACCTAAAAGAAAAATAAAATATGTAGAGGAGAGAAGTAGTTAGAGTATGCAGGACGATCAGGTTTTATTTGTTGAAGAAATGCAGAAAGTGGGGAGTAGAGAAGGTTGGAAACAATAGGTATGTGGAGATTAGATAGTCCTATTTGTTATAAAGGCTACAGCAAAGTCAGGTAGTGAAGCTAGTGAAAGATAAGGAAGAAGAGTGGCAGATTTAGAAGATGAAGGCCCTGAAAACTGTTAGTAGGGTTAGGCGAAAGTATTAAGGCTAAAGAGCAGCAAATCCAGCTAGAGCAAAGAAGTTATTATGGTGCATGAAAACAGGATGAAGTGAAGAAAATGGACAGAATAATATTTTATGTTTCATGGACTATATGGAATGGCAGACTAAATTAAATTAAACACAATGGAAAATGGACTTTGACAAAGATTTGGAGAAAATAATGTTCTGGTTGTGGATAAAAGAGTGGGGAGGGAATGCTTAAACTGAAGTTGATAACTTATGAAGATTTGTAAATGTAAATAGTGTAAATATGTAAATTAATATGCAATGTATATATCAATAAAAAACCCTACTGTTGCATAGGGGGAAAGCGTTGTGTTTGAAGCTATCATCTTCCAGTTTCTGTTCCAGGCACAAAGGCGGCCAAGAGAAACCCAAGGGGCAATGGAGGAAGAAACCTTGTTGAAAGAGCTGTTAAGCAGTTCAGAAATGGTAGAATTGCTACCAAATGTGGAGGCAGATGCAAAAGTTGTAGAGGTGCCTGTATCAGAGGAGATTGAGAATGTGGAGCTAAGCAATGTGTTGGATGAACAGCTAGCTGATACTGAAGAGGTGTTTCAGTAGAAGCTGTTTGAAAGTGTGTTGGAGAGGCCAAAGGGATGTATTATTACAATCCTCCAGTCTGGGTTGTTGTGGGATTTTTATTTGTAGAGTTAATTGATCACAGTGAGCAAGAGAATGGGGCAGCAGCATTGTGAAGTGAGATAATGGATACGATAGAAGAAGAAGAAGGAAGAAAAAGTGAAGCATAAGAGAAGACCTATATGCAAATTGTTAAAGAAGGAGAAAAAAAGAAGAAGAAAAGAAAGAAGTTAAGAAAGGGTATGCCATTCAAATAATTAGAAAAAGGACAAAGGACTTGACAGGTATGAAGTTTGGGACTCAATGATTGTGCTATTGGGTGTCTCTGCAAAAGAGATAAGAGCATTTATTTTGATTAATAAACAGACTTTTTGTGACTTATCTGAAAATGGCCAATATATGGAAAATTTCTTAGGAAATTATGAGTTAAAAAAAATGTCTATCCTTGGATAGAATATGTTATTTGGGCATTTTTTAGACAAACTAAGAAAATGATAATGGTGCAGTTTAGAACAGAAGTAGAGGCTGCTGAATTAAAGATACATTTAATGACTGTTTGCAAAGGTGTGATGGACACCACAGATATTTATGGTTAAAGAGGACTGTGGACTGGAGGTTGGGAATGTGGGGTTATATTGAGATGAAAAATAGTGTGAAGTATATACCAAGTGTTATAAATGTGAATGGTAATAGAGGTTTTGTTAAATACAGGGGTCAGCCTAAAAACCTGTTTTTTTTTCCTGTAGATAAGATGATCACTTGATTAATGAAAGTAACAAAATGAAATGCTTTATAGGTGGACAGACAGGGCATGAAGCAAAAAAAAAAGTGAAATGAAATGTAAATAAATGTGGTAATACAGGACATGTTTGGTTAGATTGTGAAAATGAGGAGCAACAAATTGTAGAAGAGTTTATACAAGATGTGGAACAATAAAAAGGTACACGAAAAAGTAAATCAGAATGAGGTAGGCAAGATTACAAATACAAATGTTAAAGAAGGCAAAACTAGAGGATAAAAAACTGATATAGGTGAAGATGAAAATGTAGATTGGCAAATAGTGAAAGGAAGAAAGAATTCTATAGGAAAAAGAGTTAAAGAAAGGAAAGGAAAATAAAATACAAAGGTATGTTAGTTAAATGTAATAAAAAAGGTAAAGAATGTGTTCTTCCTTTTATTTTCTCTCCTCTTCATTGTTAGAAACTGAAACTATTACCTATTAATGTGAAGAGTATGAAAAATGTTAAGAGGACAATTGGCATATCAGAATGGTGTGCATAATTAGATGTTAATGTGATTATATTTGAGGATATTAGATTCTTGACAATGGAAGAAAGAGTATAAGTAGAACAACTATGTAATGGAATTATTGTTTGGAATGTGGGAAAGGAAATGTGTTTGGGCACATGTATATTATGTCAAAATAACATTAAAATATTAGATGTCACAATAGTGGAATTAGGACACTTTACTATAATATATTTAAGATGGACAAATAATGTTTTCAGATTTATTGCCTTATATGCATATGTCATCAAAAAAGAAAGAGAAGACATGTTTAGAAAGGTATTACATTATGTAGGTGTTAACATGAATATAATAGCAGGAGATTCCAATTGTAATTTAAGAATGAGCAGGAAAAAAGGATATGATGTTAAAATGGTTAATGAAATCATGAAATATGGCAAATTATATGTATGGGACTATATTTTTTGGACATACAAGAGAAATGAGAGTATGAATGAAATTGATTATTTTTTGATATCAGAAGGACTAAAAAGTAAACAGCAAGGAGTGAAATAGACTGGATTTTCCAATAATTTAGCAATATGGATAAAAATGCATGAAAAGGAAGATTATATAAAAATAAGAAAAGGAATTAAAAGATTAACTGAAAAAGAATTAGAACAAGATGACAAGAAAGTAATATATATATATATATATATATATATATATATATATATATATATATATATATATATATATATATTATGGGAGAGTCATAAATATATGAGATAATTTTATGAAAATTGGACCACATGGTGGATTAGCTTTAAAGAAAAATATAAAGTACGCTTTTTAGAATGTATTGGAAACAAGAGAAAGAAAGAAAATAAAGCATATAAGATATTAACTCAAGACATTTTTCAAGATATAGCAAAGAAAGAGAGAATATTCTATGTGAAAGAACAAGAAACATGAAAAGAATCAAATAAAGATCAATAAGCTGTTATATAAACAAATATATTGTTTACAACAGAAAAAAAGAAATAGCACCTTATTTAAGTAAATTAATTAAAGAAGAAAAAAGTATAAGAGAGTTAAAAAATAAAGAAGGAATACAAGTAAAAACACAGGTAGGCATAAAAGAAATTATTAAGGAATATGTATTTGATTTATATATCAAAAAAGAAATAAAAAAGCAAAAGAAAACATGAAACAAGCAAATTAAATTAGGAGGATAATATAAATCTAGAGAAAAGTATAAGTACTGAATAATTAAATGAAGTGTTAAAAGATATAAATATGAAGACAGCAATAGGCTTAGATGGTATTGAAGACAATAAATATAATGATGTGGAATATTGGCAACAAGCTAACTTTTGTAGAAGTATTAAATGGATGGTTGGAAATGGGAATAAATTGTAAAGAAATATGTATAGGGGGTTAAAAATATATATGGAAAAAAGGAGACAAAGATGATATAAGGAATTGGAGACCTATTACTCTAAATAATACAGATTATACAATCTTTATGATAATCACGACTAAAAGTTTAACAAATAGAGTGGGAAAGTTATATGAGCAAACTGTATTTGTCAGAAAAGATAAAGGATCACAAGACTTGTTGTGAATTATTAAAGAAGTGGTGGATGATATCATAAAGAAAAATGTTAATGCAAAAATTATGATAGGAGATTTTAAGTAAAGGACATGATATAATTCAACAAGAGATATTATGATATCTTATCTTATGAGATCTTAAAGGCATATAACATTACTAAAAAAATAATAAATGTAATTAAATCAGTTTATGATAGAAATATTGCTAACCTGTCAATGGATGGATTAATGAAGAGCTTCAAATAAGATTTGGATTTAGACAAGGATATGCAGCTAGTAGTATTATATTTTCATTAATTATGAATATGATACTAAACAATATTAATAAAATGACAGATAAGGGTATAGAATATTGAATGAACTACAATTACCAGTAATGCATATTTATGAAGATAATATTGAACAATCACAAGTGATAAAAAGCATATGGGAACAGTCATTCAAAGGAAAACATATTATTAAATGAAATTGGATTATGTATAAATAAAGAAATAAGTAAAGGGTTTGGCCTGATAGGAAATATAAAAGACATACATTTTAATATGGAGTTTATAGAAGTTTAAGGAATTAAGTTTGGACAAAAATTGTATGTAGAAGAACAATGGAAAACGTAAAGAAATAACAGATATACATTATTTTGGAAATCATTTTTATTTTCATATAGGAAGAAGGCTTACTCAATAAATACTATTGTGATAGGAAAAAAAATTGCTTGCATAGCAAATAATTATATGATTCATACAAAATATGAACAAGAGTTAATGACCATATAGTTTTCTTTTATATGAGGTTCCAAGTTGATTCCAGGTTAAGAGAAGAATATTATATATGACAAAAGAACAAGGAGGACTAGGATTGTTGAATCATAAACTCTGTGCAGCATCAATGAACATATAAAGCCTTGAAATGTTATGTAAAAGGAGAAATGTTATTGATATTATTGTCACCAAAATAGTAAAAAATGGGGATTCCAACCACAATGACCACCAAGAACATACGTAAAAGGCTGGAAGGAAACACTCAGGTCCACAAATTCTTCCAAGGTTTAATGTCACAAAATAAAGATAAACAAAACACCAAAATGCTGATAACACTCCAAATACATTTTCATTCACAGGAACTTCATGAGAATAATAAATGACATAGCTAAGGCCCATTAAATAGTCCCCCTAGTCATAAAATAACCAATAAAATAACAGAATAAAATTTAAAAAAGGCATTTAAAAATATATTCAAAGGTATGTTGAAATGCTGCCACCTAGTGTCAAAACATACTAATTACACACCATAAAAGTCATTCTTTAAGCAATGATAAAAAACTAAAAGCTATTCATGCAATCACTCATAATATAATAAAATAAAATACAATAAAATATAGTAAAATGTCTCAGTAGTGTGTTGGTAACAAACTTGTAAAAACTAATAAAAATACATATTTATACTTTTGTAGAAACTATGTATATATAAATGTATTTGCAAAGTACATTATAGCTTGGCAGACCTGAGTTTCAATAGAGGTGCTATTGAGATTTTCTCTTTTAACCCTGGGGTCCTACTTGCATCTAGGGTAATCTGCCACAATAATTCCCTATACTCAAGGATAGTGTCTCATGCACCCCCCTCATATCCTATATAGCAACCTCTAAAACAAAAATGTCGCAACTTGCCCTCGGGCAGTCCAAAGAATGTTTATACAGAGCATTTGTATCATTGCATTTCTTGACATCATACATATGTTCATATATATGTCTTTTCAACTTTCTTCAATCTTTCCCACATAAAAGGCATCGTAGGTCTTACACACAACTAAGTATACTAACCCACTAGAGTTACAATTACTAAAACATTTACCATACACCCATTTATTCCTACATTTTAAAAATACCTGATCTGTGTTGGAAATGAAGTTGCACAGTGTGCATGCTCCACATTGAAAAGTACCTTTTCTCTTAGTGGTGTGAACAGGCTTCAGTTTACTCCCACACTCAAACAGGTCCTTCAAATTTTTACCCCTCTTATAACTAATCTTCAGGGGTCCCTTGTCAATACCTTTAAGATCCATCAGTGAAGTAAACCTATTCCATTCCTTTGTTATTATGTCCACTACCATTTTAGAGTCCAAATTAAAATCTAGAGTAATGGCTTTAGAGTAAACCAAGGGGTTCACTTCTCTTGAACAATGTTGGTTTGTATCCAGTCCTTTACCCAACAATGGGTAGTACCTAATATGGCATAAATTACTTACATAATTACAACTGTCAACCAGTAAATCCCTCGGGTAACTCCTTTGAATAAATAAACTTTCAATAAAATCACACTCCAACAAATAGTTGTGTGTAAGACCTGCGATGCCTTTTATGTGGGCAAGACTGAACAAAAGTTGAAAAGACATATATACAAGCATATGTACAATGTCAAGAAATGCAATGCTAAAAATGCTCTGTATAAACATTCTTTGGACTGCCCAAGGGCAAGTTATGAATTTTTTGTTCTAGAGGTTGCTATACAGGATGTGAGGGGGGGTGCATGGAAGACTATCCTTGAGTATAGGGAATTATTGTGGCAGATTACCCTAGATGCAAGTAGGACCCCCGGGTTAAATGAAAACATCTCAATAGCACCTCTATTGAAACTCAGGTCTGCCAAGCTATAATGTACTTTGCAAATATATTTATATATACATACTTTCTACAAAAGTATAAATATGTATTTTTATTAGTTTTTACAAGTTTACCAACACATTACTGAGACATTTTACTATATTTTATTGTATTTTATTTTATTATGAGTGATTGAATGAATAGCTTTTAGTTTTTAATCATTGCTTAAAGAATGCCTTTTATGGTGTGTAATTAGTATGTTTTGACACTAGGTGGCAGCATTTCGACATACCTTTGAATGTATTTTTGAATATCTTTCTTAAATTTTATTCTGTTATTTTATTGGTTATTTTATGACTAGGGGGACTATTTAATGGGCCTTAGCTATGTAATTTTTATTCTGATGAAGTTCCTGTAAACGAAAACGTATTTGGAGTGTTATCAGCATTTTGGTGTTTTGTTTATCTTTACTTTGTGACATTAAACCTTGGAAGAATTTGTAAACCTGAGTGCTTCATTTCAGCCTTTTACATCTGTTCTTGGTGATATTATTGTCAAAAACAAATAACAAGTGTTTTGGGAAAAATGAAGGCAGGTAAATGACTTAAAGAAGATGTAAATGAAGAATTTAAAGAGTATCAAAATGAAATCTTCTTATGAAAAGTAAAAACAGATAAAGTTGAGAAGGATAGAAAAGAATGGTACTGGAATATTATGAATGCTTTTTATTATATTGATCCAGGGAAAGATTTAGAAAGAAAGAAAAAGAAGGCAGTAAAAATGAGATTTATATGGTATAAAAATATTCTTGAATGCAAGGATTTCGTATGGAGATTATCCATAAAAAATGTGCCTTTTAAGGCAAATATGCCTTAAAAAACGATGCAAGACAGAATATCTCATGCATGCGGGGAATATAAAACTACCAAACATCTGTTTTTGAATTATATAAGGCCAAATTATTTATGGAATGAAATATGCAAATGAATATGTTAAAGGAATATATAAAAGTGTAACAGATCAACATAAATATGATTGAATTTGGTTTCTATTTTGGTAAAAAACAAGAAGCTAAAGAAATGGATACAATTGTATTTTATGTTATATGGACAATATGGACTGAAAGAGCTAATGAAATCAAGTATAAAGTAAAATGGGTGTTGGCAAAGATGATGGAGAAAATACGATTCTGGTTGTGGACTAAAGGGTGGGGTGCATACACTTAAAACAATGTATAAAATGTAAAAGTTTGTAAATATATATAAATAATGTACATATGTAAATATTAAGCATTTTGCATAAGCTATGTATATATGAATATTAAAAAAAAACTTTACTCTTCGTAGTAGGGGGGGGATTTTCTGTTCCAGTTCCAGGTGCAGAGGCAGCCTGGAGGAACAGGGAGAAAACATGGCTGATTCAGCTTTTGCTGAAGCTGAAATGAAAGTTGTTGAAAATGCAGTCAAAATGGTAGAATCACTACCAGAAGTTTTTTTTTCTGATGATGTGGGTGCAGAAATAAAGGTGATAGTGGAGGAAAAGGAGATAAATGAAAAGGAGACTGTAGCTGAAACAGCGATGGATTCAGAGGAAAACTTTCAGATGAGATTGTTTGAAGGAGAGATAGTTACCTCTGAAAAATATATATTTACAACCCTCCAGTAGGGGGGTTTGGGGGATGATTATTTGGTAAAAATATTAAACCAAAGTAAGCCAGAAAATGGAGTAGCAATTTCATGGAGTGACATCATGGAAAAAAATAGAAGAAGAAAAAGGACAAGAAGGGACTGTGCCAGAAAGTTTCAGAGACAAAAATGTATGCACAGACTGTTGGAGAAGGAACAAAGAGGAAAGAGGAAATAAAAGAAACAAAAAATAAGTTTATGGTATGTGTGAGCAGTATAAAAGAAGAAAGCCTGGACAGGTATGAGGTTTGCGAGTCTGTCATAGCACCTCTGGGAGTGAAAGCAGAATAGGTAAGAGCATTTATTTTAATTAATAAAGAGAATGTTTGTGACTTGATATTTGAGACGGGGCAGGCCATGGAATATGTATTGGGTGCATATGAAGAAAAGAAAAGTATTTGTCCATCATCAGAATATGTGGTGGAAGCTTTTCACAGACACACAAAAAAGAATAATGATCCAGTTTAGGAAAGAAGTTAAAAAAAAAAGAACTAAAAGAACATTTGTTAGCTATATGTAAAGAAGTAAAGGACACTGCAAAAATATATGATGAAAGACGACTATGGACTGGATGATGGGAATCTGGAGTAATACTGAAAATGGAAAATGATAATGTTATGCATGTGCTAAGTATTATTAATGTTCATGATAATAGAGTTTTATGAAATTCAGGAGCCAACCAAAGACTTATTATTTTTTGTGGAAAAATAATCATTTAATCAGTGAATGTGATAAAAAAAATTATTTATGTGGTAAAACAGGGCATAATGCAAGAAAATGTGACTTAACATGCAAAAAATGTGGTAATACTGGTCATTCATGGATAGAACGTGAATGAATGTGCAATAAACTGAAAAGTTATACAGGAGAAAGAAATAGAAGAATGTTTTATACAAGAAAATGTAACGAAAAAAGATGTGACTGATAAAGAGGTTGTACATAAAGTTAAAGGAAGTAACATGGAAAAAGAAACAGAGGATTCAAGTGAGGAAGAAGCTAACTGGAATACAATAAGAAATTAAAAGAATTTGATAGGGAAAACAGTTAAAGAAAAGAAAAGAGAATTCAAAAATATAATGCTTACAGAAAACAAATGAAAGGGATAAAATGTTATTATATTAACTGTTCCTCAAAGCTGAAAGCATTAGCTTTAAATGTGAACAGCATGAAAAATCTTAAGAGAAGAATAGGTATATTACAATGGTGTGCTGCAGTAGATGCATATATGATTGTTTTAGAAGCTATCAGATTATTAGCAAAGGAAGACAGAATACAAACTGAAAACTGCTGGAATGGTGCAGTAGTTTGGAATATGGGGAAAGAAACCTGTTCAGACACACACACACACACACACACACACACACACACACACACACACACACACACACACATATATATATATATATATATATATATATATATATATATATATTATGTCAAGAAAGCATTAAAATATTAGATGTAACCATAGTGGAATTAAGAAGAATTACAATAATAGATGTGAGGTGGAAACATATGTGTATAGAATTATAGCTTTATATGCATATGTAACAAAAGAGAGAGAAATGATGGTAAAAAATATTCTTGAATATGTTTGTGTAAATATGAACATTATAGTGGTGGGTGATTTTAACTGTAACTTAAGAAAAAAATAAGAGCAATTGTGATGTTACCATGGTTAAAGAAATTATGAAAAGTGGACAGTTACATGTGTGGGAGAATAATCACTGGGCTTATAAAAGGAATGAAATTAGAACAGAAATTGATTATTTTTTAATAGCTGATCATTTAAAAGTTAAAAAAGGAATTAAGTATGCTGGATTTTTGGATCATGTGGCTATATGGGTTAAAGTAAAGAACAATGAAGAATATATAAGAATAGGAAAAGGAATAAAGAGAATTAATGAAAGAGAATTAGAATTAGAAGAGAAAAAAGAACATATGGAATTATGGAAATATATAAATATGAGATTGTTTTATGAAAACTGGACTGTTTGGTGGCTTAATTTTAAAGAGAAATATAAAAATGTATTTTAGAATGTATACGGAAGAAAAGGAAAGGAAAAAAATATAAGATATTCAGTCGAGAAATATTTAGAGACATATTAGAGAAGAAAAAACTAATTTCATGAAAAAGAAAGAGCAATATATAAAATGAATCAAGTTCAAATTAACAACTTGTTATATAAAAATATTGTTTACAAGGAAAAAAGAGATTGCACTACATTTGAGTAAAATAAAAAAGAAGGAAAAAAATAAGAGAATTAAAGAATAAGGAATGTAAGCTAATAAGACAACAAGTGGGAATATATAAAATAATTAAAGAATATGCATTGGAAGTATTTGTTAAAAGAGGAGATAACATAGAACAGGTTTATACAGGAGAAATATTAAATAACAAAGATAATGAGCTTTTAGAAAAAAATAACTATGACATAATTAAATGAAATTCTAAAAGATATTAACATGAATTCTGAAACAGGACAGGGTGGAAATGAATATGGTATGTATAAAGAAATGAAAGAGTGGCAAAAAAGTATAGAAGTTATGAATGAATGATTAGAAATTGAAATGAAAGAAAAAGAGATGAATAATAAAACTTATATTTAAAAGTGTATTCTGAAGAAAAGATAAAGGAAGTCAAGAGTTATTATGGATAATAAGAGAAATAATTGATGACATCATAAATAAATATGTAGAAGAAAGGTTATGATAGAGGATATAAGTAAAGCCTGTGATAATATTCAATATAAATCATTATGGGGAATTTTGCAGGCATATAATATAATCAAAAAATATTACAAGTAATAAAATCTATTTATGAAAGGAACTATGTGAAACTAAATGTAAATGGCTGGATTGAGGAAGAAATAAAAATAGAATGTGGAATAAAGCAAGACTGTCCAGCTAGTAGTGTAATTTTCTCACTAGTGATGAATGCAATAGTGAAGGAAAGTAATAAAATGTCAAGTACTGGTGTATAGAAAATGATAAAGAAAGTAGAATTGCCAATAATGTATAATTATGCAGATGATATTGTACTAATTGTTAAAAATAAAGTATGGATGGAAGAAGTAAATGAAAAATTAAGTATAAATTAAAAAATGGTTCAAGTATAAATAAAGAGAAAAGTAAAGGATTTGGTTTTAAAGGTATGATAGGAGGTATTTAGTTCAATGAAAAATATATAGAAATACTAAGAATAATATTTGGGAGGAATGAAAACAGGCAAAAGCAATGGAATAACATATTCAAAGAAATAAAAGATATGGTTAATTTTTGGAAAATATATAGATTTTCATATAGAAAAAAAGCACACTTGTTGAAAACCATAGTTATGAGAAAATTGCTTATGTTGCTAATATCTACACATTTCCTATTAAGCGTGAAAAGGAATTAATGATGATTATATTTTATTTTTTATGGGGCTCTTGATTGAATCCAGTCAAGGGAGGGATTCTATATATGAAAGAAGAGCAGGGAGGCTTGAGTTTAACAAATTCAATAGTATATGCTGCATCTTTAATTTTTGTATAAGGTATTAAAAGAAATTATGAAGGAAATTAAAAACTTGATAAGAATGATACTATATTACAAACATAAAGAATTGTTGGAAGGAATGGGAGTTAAAAAAGAACAAAAAGCATTATGAATGAAGAAATGAAGGAATACCAAGACAAAATTGTGTAATGGAAAATGAAAAAGAAAATAGGTGAGAAAAATAGAAAATAATGGTTCTTAAATATTATGAAAGTATTTTATTCCATTGATCCATGGAAAGATTTAAAAATAGATAAGAAAAAAAAACATAATGATTAGATATAATAACTACAAAAAGATTAAAGAATGTAATGAAATTTTATGGAGATCGTCTATTAGAAAATTGCTGGTTGAGGCAAATATACCATACAAAAAAAAGCAAGATATGAATATGTAACAAATATGGAGAACATGAGAATAATGAGCATGTGCTTTTGAAATGTGAATGAGGTAAAGTTAATAATTTGTGGAAAGAAATATGTAAACATAATAAGGTGAAAAGTGTGTTAACATTTGAGCAAATAGATATGGACATAACAGAATTTGGTTATTATGGAGCACAAAAAAATGGGAAGAAGTAAAAAATTCGACAGATCAATATTTTATCTTTCATGGACTATATGGAATGAGAGACTAAATTAAATCAAATATAATAGAACACGGATTTTGACAAAGATTATTGAGGAAATAATGTTTTGGTTTTGGATAAAAGAGTTGGGGGAAATGCTTAAATTGAAGTTTATAATGTAGGGAGATTTGTAAATAGTTGTAAATAATGTAAATATGTCAATATGTAAATAATATGGAATGTATATATCAATAAAACCCTAGTCTTTTTGATACATGCCATGTGATCTTTTAAATCCACCTGAGCTACCACCAACTTTGTCAGATGCGGCCTCTGTTTAATGTGTCATCCCAAGGACTATTTAAGATACTTTTACAGACCAGGTAGGATTTCATATGTGCACTTTACCTCCAGAATCATTTACAGTACAATTCAGTTGGTTTGCTTTGCCACAATATATCATCATTCAATATCCCCCTAGACTTACAAACAATAAAATAAACCTGCTTTTTAATGAAAAAATAGTGTATTAATGCAGATTGATATTGATGAAATACACAGAATGACATTTTCTGACAGAATTGATTCTCAGAACCATTGGTATCACCCTAAAATGTGCATTTTTTAACATATAACATTCTGATTTTAATATTTTGTTTCAGCCTTTATTCTTCAGTGATATTGAATATTTAACATGATATTTATATCACCATTCAAAAGTACTAGTTATAATAGTGTGACAAGAGACCCATCAATTATCATTTTACATTCTACCATGTCAGATACTGGTGGACTAAAATTAGAATCGAGTTAGAGGCAAAAGACTCACAGTACTACAATACTTTCCAAACTATTGTAGTAACTTTTGTCTTTTTATTTGTAACCACTGATAAGCCAGATGGAAGGTGAAAGAACAAACTATAAATTATAAAATGCTCTGTTTACAGGAGATAAAGTGTTTGAATGAGTACAATGACTTTTTCGAATATTCTGAAATGCTTGATGACTGAAATTTTAGATGAACTCTAGGGCACTAGCTAGCCTAAAGTATGGTGGTGATTTAGTGTGAGTGCTTATTGGTCAGAGTTTATCATTTTTATTTTATACAAGATCCAGGAAGAAGTAGTACTGTAGTCAACTGTGGAAAAACATTAACAATAAGAAGAATCTTGACAGCAATATGGTTGGCAAGCTGGATTGTATAATGAGAAAATTGGAATGCACATTGAATTTTCACTTGTTTTTGAAATGGGATCTGGGACTGGATGAATCCCCCTGAAATGAATGGCTTTGAAGCAACTGGCTCCACTGAAAAGAATATATGTCTGATGATTTAATCATGCTGCCACAGGGCTGTGAAACCTTCTTCATGTAGCCTTCAAGAGCTGATTTTCAAGGACTGTTTCTGATTGCTTTCAACTTGTTAGGATGATATTATTAATGTTTTATTTACATAATACTTAAAGCGATATACAGTCTGTGGTACTATCATACTAAAGCTGTCCTGTTATTATGACAAAAAGTGTATTTCTTTGTTTATATTAGTTAAACTGAGCCTTCTTATTCTGGATCTGCACTTGTCTTGAACATTAGTCACTTACAAGTTTTTATAATCATAATTCTTCTGATAGTAATGAAGAAGGCCTGATTATCGAGTTGTATTCTGGTTAAAATAACCTTTCTTCTTTTCAGTTTTGTTCTATACCTGCTTTGAATTCTAGTCCTACACATATTCTAATGTAGTCACATTATTAATTTTCAAAAGGGATTCTTCTGTCTCCAGGATCTTCTGTTGACCGCTCATCCATTTGGCTCAATTACCATTGAACAACTGATGTCCATTAGAAGTAAGATAATGCGTGTGATGGGAGCCATCAGACATGCCAGGAGGAACTAATTTTTCATGTACCTTGAGTGGGGGATCTTCATGGTTGTTAAAAATCACTAGGTACCACATCAGTTCAAAACACCACTGGGGCAGGGGGTTCACCATGTAATGAGATGGTACCATGGAAGTTGGGCTGTCATCATTAACCTATAGGCAGGAGTTGTTCCATTAGAGATTTGACTAGTGCAGTGCTGTCTAACTGCAGGCCAAATCAGAACAACATAAACATTGTCACTAACTTGCTGCATATAGAAGACCTAACATTTATCACATAGACTTGGTTAGATGTCAACTCAGTATAGCACTTGGAAGTGTGAATTTGTCCATGTGTCCATGTTTTTCATAGCTCTAGGCAGGTAATTATCAGCAATAAGATGGCCGTCTGTTTTGTATCACCATTTGAGCTGTACTGGGTGAATGTTGAAAATTCAATTGACATTGAGCTTATAGCTGGAGCAGAAGTGAACTGCAGATTACCCTGATGAGCTGTCCATTTATTTATCTAAAAAGTTTTCTACAAGACTTCTTCGGTCTGGTGCATGAATGCCATACATGGTAGGTCTTCTCAATCCTTTACATAGTGTTGGTGTTGGATCAGGCTGTCATTACTACTACTACCACCCATAAATTTAGACACTCATTAGACTTGGTATTCCAGATGGGATCTGAATGCCAGTGACTTGGTGAGGATACAAGACTGTCAGTCTATTATTTGGTGTACTTCATGCTATTGTTCTCTCCAGAGCAACCACCTGACACGGACATGGCAGTATAAAGCATTCTTAAATATTAACAGGGACAATGTGAGTCCTGTTTTTGGACAATCTCCTGGTGGTGATGCTGTGTTGATCATGGTGGGTGTGATTGTGGGGTGAGTGTTGATAATCTGGAGTCACTAGGTGATGCATATGATAAAACTGGAGTAGGACTCTGGGTTCTGTCATCCCAATTTATCTGTTTTGTAGGTCTATTGTCCAGCATGAAACATGGTCTGACCATGAGCTCTGACTGATGTAGATACAAGGACACAGACAGTGAGAATGGTGGAGGACTTTCCTGTTTAGGGCAATCCTAGTTTGACTACACATTATTCAGCATACCATATCAAATTATCATGCAAAAAGGAATATTTTATGACATGAGATTTCTGCTACTTCAAAACTCCTAGCTGCACTTCTGAATGAGATATAGGCTGTCTAGCCTAGTCAGTTTCATGACTCATAAAGTTCTTTTCCTATGCTCAGTCTGAGGAAGTTATATTCTTCTTTGTGACAAGGTTGCAGAGAAAATATAGTCCTTTCTATTAAGTTTACCCACAGACCATAGTGGTATGTCAGATGTTAGTAGCCAAGATGTTTTTCTGAGCTGAATTTCACTATGTCAACTATGATGAAGCTATGAAAGTGATTTATTCTATGTAGGTGATATTCTGTGGCCTAGAAGAATTAATATGAACTTAGTAAAGTCTTGCTTTAAATCAGTTGGCCCAGTTATTTATTCACATCATTTGATCTTTATTAAGATTTTATTGTTTCCTTCATTACTAAAAGAGATATTGAAAAGACCAGTAAATCCTCAAAGAAAAAAATAATTTTGATAGGAAATGTTATTTTGAAAGTAATCTATGCAAAGATGTCTTCACATTTGTCATCTCATGGCTCCCATGGCCCATTGTCTGTTTTTTAACCTAGACACAATACTCACCTTGCCCTCATTCAATTATTTAATTACCTCTTGATGGTGGTGGACTCATAGTTATATTTCATCTTGGACCTCTTCAGTCTTTTAGTGGCATTTGATATTGTTCTCCATTGAATTCTCATTGAACATCTGATGTTTTACTATAGTGTAAACTGCCCTGGTCTCTAGAGATTTGCCTCTTACCTCTCAGACCACTTTATATAGGAGGTATTTGGAGTTAATTTATCAGTCACTCATTGGTGGATCATGGTTAAATGGGGCCCTAGGCAGAGTAGACGACCAGTGCCACCCTGCCACACAATATCCTGTTAGTTTGTTTTCTCGTTTCAATTACCACAAAGCACTGTTCAAACCCATCAGTGTGCAAACTGTTTTCTTGTTTATTTCTACAATGATCACAGAGATTTGGGTTTAATTCAAAACTTTTAATTTTAGATTTTATAGCAAAAACATTGCCACTTGCTAAAGACAAAAAAAAAAAAAAAGAAGAAAGGAAAAATTCACATTGAAAATAGGATTAGTATGAGCAATATAAACTTATCTTTGCTTGAAATTCATAGTCATTGGAAGTGCACCTGCCAAGCGCTTAAACTACAAGAGCCATGCTAGGATTGATAGTGAAGTAGCACATAGTGAAGCATGAGTTAGTGGCTATGTGAATATGGATGCAAAGACCAGTTGCAAAACATACGCCAACAACATGAGACAGCCCACTTTGTGCAAGTACCACTTTTAAAGGCAGCACTCAAGCCCTGTCTGGTGAAGTGACTTGGTCAGAATCAAACATTTTCAAACAAAGGCTTAGACAATCAAACCCTGCACTACAAGCAGACCCTCATTAAAAGCTGATAACTTTACTCTTCTGTACTCTGAGCCTTACTAACACATCTGTTGCCCAATACAGTACATTTTACAGCCATATGCCTAAAAAAAAAAAAAAATAAATAAAAATATATTCAGAGTTAAACTATTAACATTAATAAACTCTAGGACTTCATGTTTTCCAGTTTATTTACAACTAAATAATACAAAAATGTCAAAAAAACCAGGAAACCAAGGATTATACCCAAAGAATGTGGTTCATTTGATAATTCTAATGTCTACTACAGTTGCTTCCTTGTATTTATCCATATTGTATGACTGTGTACACATCAAATGTTTGCCTGTGAAAAAATGAATGAACAAATATATAATGTCCTAGAAATGCATTTCTACTGGCTGCTGTGAGAATCATACAATGAAAGCCACCGCAGTCTTGCACTCCCATGCTCTGTCATCCTCTTACCTCAAGAACCAGAAACAAGTACCCAATATCAAGAAAGGATTTTGAATAATCTTATTATAGACCTAGAAAGATGTTTGTATAACAGGTTCTATAACAGGTTTGCGTTAGCAGACCACAGATATGAAGCAAAATCAGGTACAATTGAGAACTATTGCCCTCTACACACACACAAACACACACACAAATACACACACACACACACACACACACACACACACACACACACACACACACACACACACACACACACACACACACACACACTTGCTCTCTGTCTCATATGTGTGTATACACACACACACACACACACACACACACACACACGCACACTTGCTCTCTGTCTTATATGTGTGAATACACACACACACACACACACACACACACACACACACACACACACACACACACACACACACACACACACACGCATGTAAACATATGACCATCCATTACAGTAACCTGTATGACTGTGCATGCCTTGAATATCTGCTGTAGATCAGATAAATAAATAAAGACATAAATAATGGCCCAAAAATGCATCTCATCTTTCTACTACTGAAGTATATATTGCATCCTATTGCAACCTCCCTTTGCTCTGTCAATGTCTTTTAGCTAAAGAATTATAGACAAAATCCCAAAACCAGCAACAGATTTTCTATTCATATATTAGAAGTGTCTAGAATAATAAGCTTTGCATTATCAAACTTTTTTTAAAGGATACAAAGTCAAAATCTCAGTCCTCACATTACTTAGTGAATGTAACCAATGAGAATTTGCCAGAAAATTTGCCAGAAAAGCACACAATTTATAAGGAGCAGACCAAAATGCCTCTCAATTTCTTTGCTCAAGAATTCTAGACAAAGTCCAAAATAATGGGGGTGGGGCCAATCAAGGCATCTGGCATTATTGATGGACAGTGATTTACAAAGAAAAATATGAATGATTGGAGAAAAATATGAGGCATATCAGATGGTTAATTTTCAGAGCAATTAGCAATAACTATAAAACTCTACTTTGTGCTACTGACAGATTGCAATTATCAATGATTCCCAGAAAATAAAACACTTTATGAGAGAGAATACATGACAAAAACATGAGACAAAATCAGAAAAAACATGAGACAAAAATCAGAGAAGTTAACATTTTGCACATTTGACAGGAGTAGATATGGCTTCAATATATTCAGTATGTTGCTGGTACAAAGCTCTTAAAATGTTAGAGAATTAAAACATCTTGGCTGCATACAATAGCAGCTAGCTATTTGAAGAGAAGGTGGGAAAAACCACTGCCACATGAACAAAACACATTACACCAGACATCATCAGACAGCCACAGAGAGTGCATATTATTTAAAAACACCATAGGATTATGATGAGTCACATTACATAAACATTCTGGGAGGCTGCTATGCTTACTTACTTATAACAAACAGCCTAGCTATCGTATCAGACTCTGAAACATAATCACTCTGCAGGAGCTCTAGAGCACTGACTTTTTTCTAAAGCCAGGTAACTTCTTTGATCAGATCATCAGAGTTCTCTGGGGCAGCAAGCACTGGGGTAGCATTTAGCACACCACTTAGTTTGTTATCTTGCTCATTGTCTACAAACACAAGGGTGAAGAATTCTATACCTGAGCCTGCCATTTGACCACTGTTAAGTCTGCATGGTGGGGTGCAGGACAATCAGATCAATGGGGATGAGAGAGAATTACAAATGTAGGATGAGAATTGAACCGGCCACACAATAAAGACGGAAGCCCGGAGAAATGGAAGTGACTGATTATATGTATTTAAAAGAAATATATGAAGACTTTTTAAATTTAAATAAAGTAAAAAAAATGGAAACCTAAGAAAGGTCATGAAGCAATGTAGCTTGTGTTGTGGGAAATGAGAGGTGAAAGGTCAAAAAGTTAGTGTTGCTAATTTAAGGGGATGGGTGACTTATATGAGGAAAACAGGACTTTGAAAGATACTTAAAAAAACTACTGCTGCTGAGTGCTGAATGATGCATAATCTCTTGTCATACTCCATCTAAATTTCAACACAATTGTGCATTAGTCAGAACTCAGCAAAGACACTTGTGGCAACACTAACATTTTTGGGCCCCAGCTGTCACTAGGCCCTAGACAGCTTCCTAAGGGAGCCTTGTGCTGTATCTGGCCCTGCAGTCACTCTCCATTTGAATGCTGGATGTCTCGGTTTTCAGCCTTGGCCATTCTTCTGTCTGTGGTATATCTCATGCCACCAAGGCAGTTCGTAGAGGGGATAGAAATTGATTATCAATTCCATGCTGATGACATCCAGCTTTACCGCACCTTCTTTTAAGAGTTTGTGCCTAATTTTACTAATCCTGAAGATTTCTGAGGCTCCATCTGTCAGTGGATAGCTCAGAGCCAGCTAAAGTTCAAACCAGCTAAGACTAGTGATGCTATTCATGCTATCCTCTGGTTCATCTTCTATTTTTTCCCTTAAATATTTTTTTGGGGGGATATCAACTAGAATTTGCATTGTGTATCAATGATATGAGGCATTACTTGACAACAGACTCAAGTTAAACAATCATGTTTCAAGAATCATTAAGACATTGTGGCTCTATCTAAAGAAAAAAGTTCAAATTAGGCACTTGATTCAATCTTCACACATACTGGAGTAGTTGGTGGTGGTGACTCCTGCACACATTTCATTTCACTAGGACTACTATAATACTTGCTGCCACTGACTAATGGATAGGGACTTTGCTCAGCAATTTAAGGTGAAGCACTTGGCTGTAAGCCTGCTGTAGGAGGCACCCCATACATGTCATACAATATCTGCTTTGCATGTCTGGTATTAGGGGCACTGCATATATGTCATATAATACATGTTTTGTATGATCCGATTGTGTGATAGTGGGGGCACCTTGTATATGTCATATAGTGCTTACTTTATATGATTTTTTTTTTTTATCATTTTTTTTAAATAATGGCATTTAGTGATAGCTTTGCATGGTATGTTATTGAGTATACCTTGTATATGTAGCATTGTACCTACCTTGCATGATTTGTTATTGGAGATAGCTTGTAAATGTTACAAAGTGCCTGCTTTGCATGATCTGTTATAGGATTACCTTGTACACATCTTATTCTACCTGCTTGGCATGATCCATTATTGGGGGACACTTCATATATGTAAAATAGTGCCGTCTTTGCATGATTTGTTATTGATCAGCCCCTCATACATGTCATGTAGTGCTTTAAATGACGTGTTATAGGGCACCTCATATATGTCTTATACTGTCTGCTTTGCATGATCCATTGTTGGGGCACTTCATTATACCTGCTTTGCACTATCTTGTTATTGGGGGTATCTCATACATGTTATGTCATGCCTTCTTTGCACGATCTGCTATAGGGCACCTTGTGCATATGTTATAGTGCCTGTTTTGCATGATTTGTCATTGAGGGCACATCACATATAATATTGCACCCACTTTGCATGATCTGTTGTTGGAGGCACTTCATACATGTCACATAGTACCTGCTTTGTATGATCTATTATTGGGGGCACGTTTTACTTGTCACACAGTTCTTACTTTGTATGATGTGTCTGACTGCCAGTCACTGCAATTTTTTAAATATTCTAAGACTTGCTACTGCGTCCTTCACAATCTTGTTCTGGCTTATTATTCTATTCCCCTGCGAGGTACCTCAGGCCCACAGTTCAGGAACTGCTGGCTGCTCTATGGTTCCACTTAAGAAATTTAGTAGGCCGTCTTTTGCTTACCTTTCCTGATTCTGGCTCATTGCTGTGAGACATACCTCTCAACCTCTTAGAGCAAGAAATCTGGACAAAGCCATAAATAAAAGTGGGACAAAGGCCCAAAAATAGGGACAGTTTTTAAATATTGCTCTTACAAACTTAGAACGTTGACAGAATAACAGGTTTTGCATTAGCATGAATTTTGTGAAGTGTATGAAGTCTGTAACACAAATGTTTCTCATTATTTTCTAACGTCAGTCTTTAATGATTTTCCACTAATTTGCCAGAAAACCACAATGTTATGAAAAACAGACCAAAAATCTGAGGCAAAAATCTGGACATTCTGTGAAAATCTCTACAGTGGAGAGGTATGTGATACCTCCTTCATTAAGTATCTGAAGTATCTTCTCTATGGAAGAGTCTGTTTAAATCCTTATAAGGGTCTGCCTCTAGCTTTGCCTTTTGTAATTTTAAATTCTAGTACTTAATTTTGGATTCCTGCCTATAAAAAAGTGTTTCATATGTGTTGTCTTTTTTTAATATTTATGTTTTTTTTTTTCTTTTAACATTAAAATAAATACAGTTGTGATGAGACTCTGTTATGGTTTTATAACTTGTTTTCTTCAGTCACTCCAACATTCTACGTTACATTTTTGTGACATTTTTTTAATGGAACTGTTCCATTTATTGAGAGGTTCCCTGTGCCTGACTTGGACATCTGTGACTACAAGACTTGGATTGCTTCTACCACCTGGACCTACAAAGCTGATATAAGTACTTTTTTGAAGCTGTTCTTACTGTCTCAGCACTATTTAACACCTCTGTGCTGCATTTATTGATTTTGTTGAACTTATCACTATTTTTCAGCCTGCACCTGTTAAAGAAACACCATCTGTTTTTTATTGTACAGTTCTTAGGTTGTTTTAATAGTATTCTCATATTCCATAACCTCCTCTGGTATTAAATATTAAAAAAGATGTTTTGAGTTTCTCAAGTTCTCCAGAGTCTGCCAAATTATTCTCTTCCATTGTGCACTTTGTTCTGTATTTGGTTGAACATTTCTCAAGGTTAGTGAACTTATTTCCAATTATTCCTGATACTGCAGGAATTCTGTAAAGCATTTGTTATTGCACTTCAACTCATAAACAGTTTGTTTTACATTAGCAGGGATCTTTTGCACTCCTGTGGGTGCAGAGCTGAATTCAACTCATCCAAGTGGGAAACTGATAGTTTAAAGTTTATAGTGTTTTTATCTGATTGGCCCAATGGATTAACTGTTTAAAAGTCTTTCATTCTGCTAGTATAAAAGAATTAGATTTGTGTGAGATTGTGCTCATTTATTCAGAGCTTCACTGTGCCTGGCTTGGGCACCTGTGACTACAAGATTGGATTGCTTCTAAAACCATCTGGATGTACAAAGCTGATATAAGTATTTTCTTAAATTGCTCTTACTGTCTCAGTATTATTTAAATACTTCTGTGCTGCATTTCTTGATTTGGTTGAATTTATATTGTTTTTAAGCCTGCACATGTTAAAGAAACACCATCTGTTTGTTACTATACTGCCCTTAGGTTGTTTCCCTGTGCCTAGTATATAAACAAACCTCTCCAGTTTAAAATCCTGCAAATAATTACCTCCGAATGAACCACAAGACTGGAAATGAAAAAGTAGTAAAATAATAAATTAATGACCAGTAGTCCAAACTCCTACTCAGGCTATTAAATACAGTTAAAAGTTAACAAAATGGTTAACATATACTGTTAAGTGCTTTCGTCTATAAGATGTCCTCAGAACCATTGAATGCAAGTGCTGAATTTTTTACCCAGTAAATATGTTTAAGTGTATTAAATGTCCTGAGTAAGAGTTTGGACTACTAGTTTTTGATTTATCAGTTTAAAATATTCTATAGCAAATGCTCCATTGTCTCCCACTGTTTGCAGCTGCTCGAACAGTTGCTAGTTTTTGAAGAAGACAGTATTACCGCAGGTCATCTAACTGGAGCTGCTCAATGTTTGGCAAACTTTTGCCAGAGGTCTAGAGAGATTCTGATGAAATCCCAAACATCCACTGCTCAAATAAAAAAAGTACTTTTTGAGTTTTCTTTGTACTTTGCTGACTGTATTTTATCATTTTACTGCATCATTTTTTCTGATTTTTACTGTATTCTTCTGTACTTTAAAAAAGCTGCTCTGTTGCCTTAAGTAGCTACCACATAGCATAGACTAGATTCAGAACTGCCGAAGCTAGGCTGTATTGTTATGCTTGAGCACTATTTCACCTATCTTACATTAGGAGATTACTGGAGGAAAGCTCATTGTGTGCTTTCCCACTGGTAGTTCAGCTTAAAAGTGTTTAATTTTGCCTGCATTTAAGCCTCCTGTTTGCATGAGTCTGTCCTCTTTTAACCAGAGTTGCTCAACTTTTGGTGACTTTTGCCAGAGGTCTGGAGAAATTCTACTGAAATTCAAAGCATCTGCTGCTAAAGTTGAAAAAATAAGTATCTTGTGAGTTTCCTTTGCACTTTGCTGACTGTATTTTATCATTTTGCTGATTTTTACTGTATTTTTCTGAACTTTAAAAAAAGCTATTCTGTTGCTTTAAGTAGCTAGTACATAGCATAGAATAGATTCATATCTGTTGAGTCTAGACTGTATTGTAAGACTTGAGAACTATTTCAGCGACCTTACATTAGGAAGACCCTGTCTGCACCTTTGTGGCAGAAGTATGTAGTCTGAGCCTCATCTGAGTTGGAGATTATTGGAGGAACGCTTATTGTGTGCTTTCCCATTTGGTAGTTTACCTTAAAAAGTATTTAATTTCACCTGTATTTAAGTCTTCCTTTTGCATGTAGCTGCACACTGCTCAATGGGGTTCAGTAGTGCTCTGCCTAGATGCAAATGCCTTGAAAAACAATTATCTCCTAGACATCTGTTAGTGAACCCTACCAAGCTTCCCTGCTGCATTGCAGGAATCTCAGTAGCATACTGAATAGCCTTGCCATAGTTTTTACCCCTAACCTTCAAGAGAATAAACCCCTCTGTTATTCTGGTCAAACTAGCCTACTCCCCAAAGTAGTTATGGCAAAAACATGCCATAATGGATGGTCAGTTTCCAACCATTTCTCCAGACAGCCCAAATGGCATGGGCATCCTGAGGCAATGTAGTAATTGCCTCATGTATACTGACAACCAGTTACTCCTAAAACAAACAAATACAGTATGTGGGAGATGTAATTACACTATGAATTTTGAGTCAATTCTCTCACATAACAGCAAGCCAGACATCAAACAGGTTGTTAGTGCGCACACATCACCTCTCACACAAAACAAGGTCACAGCACATAAACCCACATACACAGAGGTACTCAGTAGAATCCTACCAAAAGATCAGAGACCTACAAGCGCAAACCACTTGCACACATTGCAAAGCAAATAGAATCAACTACACATAACAATACATACACACTAGTGTTTCAGTAAATAAACCCATAAGGCAAAACACATCAAAACGAAATGTCCTGGTCATAGGTGACTCCATAGTGAGAAACACAGATTTCCCCTCACCAGGCTGGACAAGGAGAAGGTCACAGTCAGCTGCTTGTCAGTTGCCAGGATCCATCAAATCACGCATGCACTCAAGTCACTCAACAACAATTGCCACTATGACTCTGTCATCGTACATTGAGACTTACCTCACTGGACTATATGAAGAGAGACATGACCAAACTCTCAGATTATGTGTCCCAGGCAGGTATGTCCATAGCCCTTAGCAGCATTCTACCTTCACCCAGGATGATACCACAATATAGACAAAACAAATATTGAATTCAACAATTGGCTTAGCTTCTGGTATCAGTCCAGGGGGATCCAGTATCTGCCAGCCTAGGAGAACATGGTTGACAGACCACACTGCTTTTCCATAGATGGTCTTCACCTGTCTCTCCTAGGCTTTCAGATACTGGCAAAGAAACATAGTGCCTTTTGTTGGCAATGTCAAAATGACAAAATTTCCAACATAAATAAATCCACTCAAGACAAACTCAATGTTATGATGCTTAATGTTAGGAGCCTAAACAGTAACCTGCAGTCCCTAGAAGCACTCCTTATCTTGGAAAATGCTGACACCTGTGCAGTCACTGAGACATGGTCCAAGGCCATAGACAGCACCTTGGCCATGCAAGGCTGTAATACCGTCTACACATTCAGACTCCAAAATGAGTGTGAAAGAACCAAAGGTGGAGGTGTATGCATCTTCATTAAAGCCAAATACATCTTGAGACTGGTTAAACAGTATGACTCTCTTGAGATACTCCAGGTTCAACTAACTATAGGTAAAGCACCTGACCACATCATTGCTAGCTACAGGTCCCCACCTTGAAACAAGAGAAGCACACCTCCTACCTGTTACTAGAGTCACTCACTATACAGCCAAACACTTTGGTTGTGGGTGATGTCAACTATCCTTCCATTGACTGGGTGACATACAGGAGCAGAAACATGCTCAGCCTGACGTTCCTGGACTTTGTCAATACAAATGCCCTGGAACAGCTAGTCTGCACCCCCACAAGGGGCTCAAATGCCCTAGACTTATTTCTCACCAGCATGGGAGGTCACTGCACTAGCCCCTGTGGGTTGCCCTCCCTGGTAGGGCCAGACCATAAAGCTTTCTTGTTTGAAATAATGATCGGACCTGACACCCCCACAGGAGCAAAAAAACTAAAAAAATTCTCCAAAGCAAACTACAGCCTACTAAGTGATGATATAAAAAGTTTCAAACCCCCTGCTAACACAGCCAACATTGACTTCTATGCAGAGGACTACGCAAAAGCTCTGTATAACCACCTAAACAACTGTATAGACTTGGCTGTACCTGACTGGATCAAAACCAGGTCCTCCTAAAGAAACAGGCCACCCTGGTGGACCTCAAGTATAAATAGGTTATATAACAAAGGGTAGAAAATGATGTCTTAGAGCAAGAGGGAAGTTGCTCAGCAGAAGAATACCCTCCACAGCTTTAAAAATTAAATCAGACATCTTGTAAAATCCTCTAAAGCTAGTTATGAAGCTAAATTAGCATCCCTAGCTAAGCATAATCATAAGGAATTCTTTAGTTATATCCAAAATCTAAAAAGGAACATCCAAATATGTGTCGAACTTAAAGTGGATGCTACCTCTCATACTGATCCTAAGGAAATTGTCAACCTGCTAGCTGACAGATTTGGCACAAACTTCACCCCCTGTCCCCACCACCCATACTCCAAAGTATACCTGACACCAGTCCTCTACCTAGTATCTTGAAAGAGCAGGTTATTTCTTTGCTCTCAAAAGCCAAAAACATTATCTCTATGGGACCAGATAACATCTCAGGCTGTCTACTAAACAATTTAAAACAAGATCTAGTGGAACCACTTGACACTCTCTTTAACTCAGCCTGAGTACTGGCTTTGTTCCAGCAGAGTGGAGAACAGCAACAGTAATCCCTTTGCACAAAGGGGGTTCATCAACCGACCCTGGGAACTATAGGCCCATAAGCCTAATGAGCCTTATCTTCAAGGCCATGGAAAGAATCATCATGGACCTTATCAACAAGGACATAGGTGACCTACAAACTCTTGACCTGACCCAGTTTGGGTTTGTTAAGGTTAAACCATGCTTACTGAAGCTGATGGACTTCTCTGAGAATGTCACCAAAGCCCTGGATGAAGGCAAAATAATACATACTGCCTATCTTGACTTAGCCAAGTCATTTGAAACAATACCACACTTAGGTATAATTGAAAAACTCTTCCAGCTGGGGGTTAACCCATACATCACTAGATGGGTAGCTAACTGGATCACCGACAGAACACATACTGTCAGAGTTGGGAATTCCACCTCTACCAGCAGACCAGTTACCAGTGGCATACCACAGGGATCTGTGCTGGTCCCTCCACTATTTGGAATCTATTGCTCAAAAGTCCAAGTGAAAGTAATTCACTTGCTGCTTACCAAGTTCATTGATGATTGCATACTGAGTGCAATAACTGAGTCCCCAAACAATGTTACCATATTAGAAAAGGGGCTAACACAGATAAATGATTGCTGCCAAAGCAACAGACTAAAACTAAACACAAAAAATGCATTATTATACACTTTGGCAAAGAAGGAGTCCTTACAAATTACAATACTGACAGCACCTCTCTAAACTCAAACCCAGTGATGTGAGATTTGGGAAAACAGGTTGATAGCAATCTAAACTTTGATCACTATGTGTCCACTGTGGTAAGGAATTCATTCTACGTTGCACATCTCATAAGTAAGGGCATCGCATTCAAGACTAAGGATGTTATAACTCATCTATACTCGACCCTCATCAGACCAATACAGCCATGCAATACAATGGTCACTTTTGCACGTGCATGCATCAAATGGATAGACCACAGACATTTCTCACCAAGAAAATTCAGAGCCTCCAAAACATAACCTACATGGAAAGACTGACAGGCCTGTCATTGTAGTCTGTATCCTACAGGCTGTTGAGAGGCGACTTGTGCCTGGCCTACAGAGCCATCTCTGACCATGTCCTAATGGAAATGCTACACATTCACAAATCAAATGGGACAAGAGTCACTCACTCCAGGGATCACAACCTAGCCTGCGACATTAAGAGAACATGCCAGAAAGACAGATACATCTCCCAGAGATTGCCACTCCTCTGGAATAAACTCCCAATTCATGTAAAGCACAGATCCTCAATAACCTTATTCAAGTGCAACCTAGACAATTGGATGGGAGACCATAAATTCATCCCAGGCTTGACACCTATGTCCCTCATGGACATAGCAGACAGTGCTGATCACAGACTTGCTCTGTGAATAATGATCATCTAACTAAGGTCAGTTAGGGAACATGAGTATAACATGGTTAGGCTTGTAAAGGCCCTAGGGTCATTAGTGTAGTAACCTCCTATGAACCTATGAAAAAAATGAAATAACTCATAGTTTAAGTTTATATCAATATTTAATTTTCTAATTATTCTGAAATTTTAAAACTGAAGACACTTTATTTATTAACTGGGTAAGGGAACTGGTCTTAGACCCTTTTCAGCCATAACCTGGGCAAGGGTAAATACAATACATTTGGACAGTTTAGAGTTGTCAAGCCATTAACATGTTTTTGGGTGGTGAGAAAAAAATAAATAAAACACACAGAGACATAGGGAGAACATGCAAACTCAACAAAGACAGTGACTGGAAGTCAGGACTGTACCTTGGCCTTATGATGCAGAGATTTTAGCTACTGAGCCACTGTGCTGTATTATGCTGCTTAAATTAAAAGTATTAGATACAACATAGTGTCTCAGAATATAGGCTTGCAGTTTTTAATGTCATTGCAAAACACAGGTAGTTTGATTTGCCAGATTTAACTTATCTTTTTCATTTCAGCTAAACTATATGTTAAAAAATGCAAATCCTTAATATTAAAAACAAACCATCAAGATAGAAGTAGAAGATGCCATTGCTCAGCTTCTGTTGTTTAAGTTCAGATATTATATTCTAATCATGGTACAACATGATGGTGCATTTGTCTGTTCTGCAGTAAAAGCACTCCTACATATTCTAATAGCTAAAAGTATTTTAATAGGAAATTGCCTCTATGGACAATACAGTGAGTACCCTAGACATGATTTAGTTACAGTTTAGACTGTAATAAATAATTGCCTAAAAGAAGCATAAACTATAATTACTTAATGTCTGGCTACTTCCTTTTGCCTGGAAGCAATTCACTTCCGGTTTGGTGAGGGCACTTGACCAGGATGCAGCTACTTAAGATGCCAGTAATCAACTGAAAATCTAAAAATCTAAGGAGTTCTGACCCCAGATTAAATGCATCCCATCTAATGACTGATAAACATGGTATTTGTCCTTGTAATTACAAATAGACGGCATCATTTAGCAGATTCAGAGGTTCAATGGATGTTTCTAAAGTTAATAGTAAACAAAACTAATTGGTGCAGCGAGTGAGTTCTACAGGAGAAATAACTGACTAAGTTTTGGGTCATAATGATGTTCAGTTCCGGTCCTTTTAACAAAAATAGCAGTTCACAATCATTAAGTGAAGGAAGTACCTTTCAATATCCTAGCTAATGTAATGGTAAGTTACTTAAACTTAGTAGGGAAATCTTAGAAAAATAGCAAGACTCAGAGTTAAGCATTTATAGGCTTTTCAAACTTAATTCTGATAAAAGTTATTCTGTGGGATTCATGAACAATCGTGTATGCTTCACGCTAAGCCTAAACAATGTTTATGTGTTACCACAATGAGCAGCGGCACTAATTGGTTTACCTTTATATCGTCAATCACACTTCGTCGACCAGCCACTTAATCGACTTATTTAAGCGAACCAAAACCGTGAAAAATTTTAAATGTCGAAAATATGTCGAATTTCGACATTTCCGGTCGCGCCACACCTGTTCTACCATAGGTCAAAAAGGGGCGAGGTTTTGTCATTTGCTTATTCGGAATTCGACATTGGAGACGTTTGCACTTCAGTATTCGCGGAAGTAATTTCGCCCATATTGGGATCGACGATGTAAAGGTAAACTGTGCTAATCATATATGCATGCTGCTCATCATGCTAACATGAATACAAACAAGTTTTCATGGACAGCAACAGTGTTGATAGCCACAAAATCATGTTGAGCTACACAAGCACCACAGTAAACAAACACGCTTGTCTATGGGCAAACCTGTTAAGCATGCTTGTGTGGAGAGCATGAAGAGTTATATAAGGCAAATAATGTAAACTGTGCCAGGCAGGGAAATTATACTGAATGTACTGTGCACATAAATCAAATGTATAAAGGCAGTAATAAGTAACTGGGGAGCGGAAACGGCAAGGACAACTGCAATACATGGGTTACCAGGCAGGAAAAGTGTACTGAGGACAATGTGCACAGAAATCAAAGAGATGTATATAGAAATTTGTAAGAGGGGAGGGTAAATGTTCAAATTGTAGTAAGATAATTGATGTGAAGGTGCATATGTCACAAAGACAATTTTGTAACAATAACATTTTGCAATACGTATGTCATAATAACAACAACAACAATAACATGTCATAATAATTAATGGTGATCACACTTCCTGCACAAATATAGGTAAATAAAAGCAGACATGATATGGGATGTGACAGTTACAAAAATTAACATTGTAACAGAGGGGAATTACATGGCATATGAATGTCATTGACATGCTGAATTGAGATGACAGTTCACAAAGGGAGTACATACATTATGGGACTATAACAGACTGAAAATAGGAATGGCTCAGAAGCAACAATTTCCTTTTGCAAGAATCAAGCCCATCCTATCAATGCTAAAACTGACCTATGTATTAACTGTGTGTGTCACTAAAATAGGCCTAACACATATATGAGGAGAATCATCCTTAAATGGAATTATGCACCTCAATATTCTAGTGGTTATATATTCCATATGTAAGTGTGTGTGGTGTTACCAATGTGGGAGCAGAGTATGACATTCGCAATAGCCTTGCATAAGGCATTCCTGCCTGACACAGTTATTGTGCTGACAGGTAAGAACAGAGGCAAATACCACACTTCAATGCAATGCATTCTCCAGAGTTGTGCATTGTCAACATCTGCCACAGGAGGTAGCAATGGGTATTGTCACAAACAAATGAAATGAATGTGGAAATTAAGAAAGGATTCCTGATAATGAATGTCATATTAGCATGTCAGACTGATGGTAATTAAATAAATATACTGATGTCCACACAACTGTGATCAGTCCTATATCAATATTCCATGGCCAAGGAAGGTTTCTCTTTATGTCTGTACACATACCACCCAATAACTGGAGCACACTCATGTACACCAGAGTACTCAGTGCATGTGCCAAGGCAGCACTGTCATGATTTACATTGGCAGAGCAAATGTCTGCAGCCATGAAATCTAAAGCTACATTCATATATTTGTGCAACATATCAAGGGATAAGATTGACATGATGTAATGGCTGTTGTGTGATGTCAGTATGTGCACACAAAATGAAACCCTATGCTAGAACTGAGCATCAAGCTCTACAACTCCTTCAAATACCAATATGGCTATTAATCACGCTTGCCATAGTGGAACTGTTATCTCAGTTATTGAACTCCACATATGTAAAGTCATTCAATTAGCTGTACTTTATTTGCCCATAATTTTTATATTCAAAAATTGATGTGGGAGGCCTCTGCTACTCTATACATTCAAAGTATAACTGGGGAAGATGTCTTTCATGCAGAACAGTTAAGAACACAAATGCTTACAGTCACTCAGTGCTGGTTTGAAACACTTGCCTAAGTGCTATGAATATCAACACTATATTGGGATCAATGAATGTGCCCTGGTATAAATGCATACATAATTGTCATATGTTTGGTTATGTGAAAGCATTATATCATGTGTATGAATCAAGGAATATGTGTCCCTGTAATTACTTAGACTGAATCTTGCTGTATGTCAAACACCATTGCCTGATGCTAGCTATATCCAAACACACCTGCAGCCCCCTGTTGTTCTCACTTTCATGATAGAACAGCAATTATGTACAATGTGGATATAATCCTATAATGAAACACATGCCTTACTTAGATAACAACATACATTACATTTTCTCATGTTCTCAGTCCTGAGCAGGTGTCTCATTACAACTGTTATGGGATGACAACATCGGTCTTCAGTACAGCCTTTCCAAAGGAAATGTGGAATAAACTACTGTAACAGGAAACATCTACACATGAACATAGTACACGTGGGTGACACCACTGTTAGCTTGTACACTAACTTAAGCAGTGTGGTTGGGATTTGAACAATATAGCTAACATTACAGGCTACTGAAACACAAGTACAACTGCAGAGTTATTTCACAGCTGTGACACTGCATATTTCAATGCATGACATTACCATAATGTTTCTGCTGAAAAGTGGTTGCACAGCACAAGCACATTGTGTTGATATACCTCTTATATATATTTGCAGCCTGTTCTGGAGAGTATGAGGAAAAAATACACACTCGCATATGACAGTCATTCCTGTATTCAGACATCTCCACTTATGTGCTGAAACCATCTGCACACAAGTGTGTTATACGCACATGCCAAAGGAGAAGTCAGACCATGTGTTTGCCACACTGCATCTTGGAAAGGATGACATCAGCTGTGTCATGCAATTGAGATGTATGTGCAAAAATTACTTCTAAAGCCATGTGAGATTCTAAATATTGTCAATACTAAGAGGTGTAAGACAATCCTGTACCCATTTACATTCACACACACACACACACACACACACACACACACACACACACACACACACACACACACACACACACACACACACACACACACTCACACACACACACACACACAGTCATGTCTCACTCCTCTATTTGAATTCACTACCTATTGACTGGCACAATCTACACACAACTGTATTATACATACACACCACAGGAGAGGGTTGACTTTAATGGTGTAAGAGTGCATTATTGAAATGATGACCTCATCAGTGTGATGCAGACAGTATGCATCTGTAGACAGAGTTAAAATGAGATGTGGGATTGATCTGATGATGTAAATGCTTCTCATGAGTGGGAGTCAAAAGAGCACAGCAATTAAATGAATCTTCCAGTGATGCTATGGACCCCACCACCACACACAATTTGATTGTTATGAGATTAGAACATCCTACCTATGTAGTTATGCAACCTAGAGAACACAGTCCTTAACAACAGTGCCAGCACAAACGTCTGACTTCTATAGTGTGAAAGTGCATTTTAAAGAAGCTGACATCAGTGCATTTGTGTACAGAAGATGATGTTGGGATAAGGGCCTGCCAGTGATGTGGACTCACTCTGCAATATAAAATTAACTCTGGGTTACTACTTTATTGAGACTAGTTGTAGTGAAGGTCATAGTTACACAACTCCATACACAAACACAAGTTAATGGCTGTGAGATTAGAACTCCCTACCTATCAAGAAAATGTAGTATAAAATGCAAGCACCACTGCAGAAGTCTAAAGTGTGAGAGTGTACTTTATAAAGGATGGCATCAGTGTGGCATTGCAGGGATGATGATGTAGGCATAAGGGTCTGACAGTGATGTGGACTTACACTGCATTGCAAAAGTAATTCTAGGCTACTACTTTATTTAGGCTACTTACACAACTTCATACACAGACAAAAAAGTTAACTGTGGGGAGCTTAGAACCCTCCATCTATCTACCTATCCAAATCTAGAGGACACAGTACTTAACGCATGTGCCACCACAGAAATATGACTTTTGTAGTGTGAGAGTGCACTTTATAGAGAATAACATCAGTGTAATGTTGCAGAGACGATGATGTTGGGAGAAGGGTCTGACATTGTTGTAGACTTACCCTGCATTGTAAAACTAATCCCAGGCTACAAATTTATTGAGGACAGCAGTAGTTAAGGTCATATTTACACAACTCCATAAACACAGACCCACATAAGTTGACTGCATTGAGATTAGAACACCCTACCTATTTATTGCCACTACCTAGAGGACAGAGTACTTAATGCAAGTGCCATCACAGAAATCTGATTTTTGCACTCTAATAGTGTAGATAGCATTAGCTTCTTAGTCTGTGTCAGAGAAAATATTGTGATGTTGAAGGTTTTGTGCAAATCCATATTTGTTGATATGATTGAGTAAGGGCAATGTTATTATCAAGAATGTATACACATTGCTAACTTACATCATCTATGCTGTTATTAATGTATAATGCAGAACTGAGAATGATATGTACATATCTGAGTTGTGTAGATGAGACACACACAGATGTGAAAGATAGGATGATCAATGAATTTTTCACAGATCATCAGGTTATGATGATTTTATGTACGCCTTAATGAATGACACTGATAGCTGATATTAGCAATAGTATGTGCTCATGCATGGGCAATGTGGACTGTCAATACCAAGCAATACTTAATGTTCCAATGCAGGCGGAATAAAAATGATGATTTATGTGCATCAAGGCTGTATGTGGTTGTATATCATTTGTAAGTGTCAGTACTGCAGTGCAGACCCACCTATCCAGAATGAAGGGGCCAGTTAAGCAGACAGTTCACTGCATTTCACATGGGTACATTTAACAAGTGCCACATAATGAAGTGATATAATCTAGTAACAATACTTATTTCTGTTCCAAATATCTTCCTAAAGTGTGATGCAGAGACCTTTATTTGCATGGATGTTGGCAAAGTGTTAGCACATGCATGATTATACTTTGATATGTTGAACTTGGTCTGTGATGTACCACTGTTTTGTGGTGTTTACTGGTGCTCCCTGCTAACCCTTGCACAAAGAAGAATCACAGAGGAAATATTGTGATTACTATTATATGTACAATGGATGTGTTTTATCTTAACACTTTGAAAACATATACTCCACATGTTGTATTATACCTTTCCATGTTAATTCCAAAGCTCATTTCAAAAATGAAGTGATATACTTGCATTCTCCATTTGTGCAGTGTTATACTGCAATCAGAGTTCCCAACTAAAAGAAAAAGTGAAAAGCTTTAATTTGGTTTGCTATCTATAGCTCAAACAGGCTTACTGGCAATGTGCAGCCATCAGCACTCTGGACAGTACTTAGTGGAGAAAATATGCCTGTCAACCTAGCTTCCTCTGTGGCACAAGGTGCAAGCTTACTAAGTTAAATGAAAAAGCAGGGTTTGACTCCAGTATGCAGATCATCTTACAAAGAGAACTAGAATGTGATTATTATCATAACTTTTTATCATGACTTTAAGAATGCCTAGGAATGACTATTATTAATATGTTGCTGGCCAAATTGCATGAGTAGCTACTGAAATAATCCTTTGTACCTACTACATATGAGACATGCTTCAAGGGAAATCACAAGTAAATTGGGTGTCCAGTGTGGTGTAAGGTAAACACTCATTGCATTTTGCAGTAACACCTGAAATGCCATTTAGCATCACATACTACAGTTGCATGTTGCCAGACTTCGCACAGATATTGAGGACTACAACTGAGCCAACTTTATCAGCTTAAACAGATACATAAGCACTCATTCACAGGAAAGGCACTTATAAAAAACAGGCAGTAAAAGTTTCACCTATCTCGGGTTTTGGACCATTGTTAAGATGAACAATTAAGTTTATAGACTTGATCATTATCTCTTCACCCCACCAAGGAAACCTACTTCACACCTTTGAAGGGACAGTGATAACCTATTCAGCCAATGGAAGATGTAGGTTTTACAGTTCAGCGAAGTAAGGACAGAATGAAAATGCAATGACATGACATTTACATCCATCAACCTAATGAATAGTCAACAGTACAAAGGGGTGAAACAGAAGAAATGAAAATAGACACAGATATACAGACGGTTCCCCTTCAAACCATTGAATGTTTAAAACTTCGAAGTTCAGATCATCGAGACCAGAACATCGAGTTTGAAAACGTCAAAGGTTTGAAGGGGAAGAAAAAGATGTGTAGGTGGGAGAATGTGTTTTTGCAGGGCACTAAGGTGCCCTGTATACTGTGTGTGTCTATATGCCATCTGTGTGATGGCACTACAGATAGGGTATGGAAAATCTCCCGTTTAGCACTTCTGCATATAGGGCTAAATGGGAGATTTCCCTTTACTCCACTGTAGTGCAGTCTTGGAGTTGGAATATTAAGGTGGGGGGTGTGCAGGGGGGCAAAGCCCCTCTACATACAATTGTTAAATTTTCTTTTTCTTTTTTTTTTTTGGGTTACACTTGTAACCTTCGATGTTTCATAATTTGATGTTCTGGTCTTAATGATTAGAATTTTGATGTTTTGAAATTTCGATGGTTAGAAGTGGAACCATACAGACACATATGGAAGAGTGGTGTTATGGGACATTACTGCACATATTTATTGTGTGTCCTCAGTATTCATCAGTCAAGTTCTACATAAGTAAGTGATGGCTCTGGGGTCAAGAAGCTGTAGGACAGGCCAAACCTGATGAAGACAGGAGTACAATAAGGGTGGTTTATTAACTATTCCTTATTGTCATGGATGTGTTGGCAAATGCTTAACTGGATAGAAGTTAAGATATGTGTCATGAAACATGTGATAAAAGCAGAACATCACTGTAAGAAATACTGTGACATTAATCTGGAATTGAACCCTTGATACTATGATCAAAAATGAATTTTCAGACAACTGATTTATGTCAATACTCTACAAAGGATGTTGCACTTGGTTACATCCACTAGTCAAAGAACTGTTAGAGTAACTGTTACCAATGAGTTCCTTTACTCTTCCTTTGCTGTGCATTCCAACAGCGCAGCACATTAAGCACCTTTTCTGCAAGAAGAACTGGAGTACTGTGACTGACAGCAACAACTGACCAGGCTTTGCCATAGGACCTTAACAGCTATTCATTGTCACTTGGCATTGTTACACAATGCCAAACTCTGCACAAAGGCTGAAGACAAAAAGTGAAGGCTTTTTTTAATGTGCCATTTCTGGCCATATGTGTTATGTGTGATTCTACTTTTTGACCAGATTCATTGTGTAAAAAAAGGGTTGATAGGAAAGTGTGGAAATTGGGGGGGGCAAGCAGAGAGGGGACAGAGAGTAATTTGCAGAAAGGTAGTGGGAGAAAACCACACCTATCCACTTCTTCACAACATAAATTTAAAAGTGTAGATAGAATTTGCTGAATTTGGACTGTTACCACACCAGGGGTAGGTGACAACAACAGAATCATGTTGTACAGCCAATTGTAATAAACCAAGTGTGTCAAGAAGACACACAGATGGGGCGTGGCCAAGGATGAACACAGGATAGCAGCAGATTTCTTCAGCTCCACATATTTCATTACACTGATAGGAATTAATTACTTAAAAAATTAATTTTTGAAGTAATTTTCTTTCTAAATATGTTTGTTTTATATAGTTCTTGAACTATATCTAAAAAAGAAAGGAAATTTTAACAATATTCCTGTCAGAAATCACTTTGGAAATTTTCCTGTCAGTTTATCAGTCTGAAATGAGATCCAGTAAGACAAATTCTCAAGACTCCAGCATCAAGAAAGAACTTCAGTCTCTGATAACTATAATCCAGCAACTTACTGCTAAGATGGATAAAATGGATACTAAAATTGATACCTTCATAGAAAAAACTACAAAACAAATAGACTTGTTACATATAGACCTGCAACAACAGAAGATCCAGATGACAGACATAGAAGAAGCTGTGAATGACATGGAAAGTAGAATCCAAGAAGAGGAAATCAACATTGAGTTTCTGCTGAAACAAAATACACATTTACAAACAAAGCTGGATGACCTGGAAAATAGATCTAGGCGCAATAACATTAGGATTTTTGGACTGCCAGAAAATATTGAAGGTAACAATATTACTTCTTTTTTAACAACATGGCTCCCTAAAACTTTAGACTTACCAGAAGCATTCTCTTTTGGTATCGAAAGAGCACATAGATCTATAGCTAATACTAACTCTAACAAAAACTATCCTAGATCAGTTATAGTTAGATTTCTATCATCTTTTGATAAAGAGATGGTTCTTAAATCTGCTTGGGCTAAAGCTCCTGTTAAGATTAATAAGACAACTGTGCGTTTTGACAATGACTACTCTTCCTTGGTAATAGCTAAAAGAAAAGTTTTTCTGCCACTAATAAGGGAGCTTAAAAAAGCACAGTTTAAAACATACCTTCTGTTTCCTGCCAAGCTAAAATCTTCCTTCCTGATGGTCCTAAAATTTTTGATGACTTAGACTCTGCTTTACTGTTTATCAAAAAAATAAGATTTTGGATAAAATAGAGGAAATGGAATGGGCTAGTCCTTCATTAAAGAGACTGGCAACTGAAACTTCGTGGAAGACTTCAGAGAAGAAGAAGAGACTAAAGAACAAATGATTTGTTCTATGTTTTTTTTTTCTTTTTTCTCTCATCATTTTACTTCCTTATTAATCTTTTTAAATATAGTTCCTGCATTTCCAGAAAGCCACAAATGTTCTGAAAAGATTTAATCAAAGTTATTCTCTGTGTGCAAAGAAATGTTTTGTTTCATAACCAGTCAAAATATCTGAGGAACTAATAACAAGCTATTATTCAATTTGTTTCTCTTTCTGAAAAAGAGAAGTAAGGTCAGTAATTTGATACATTTTTTTCTTTTTTTTTCTCCTTTTCTTCTTTTCTTTGTTTAAACAATGACATTCTATTTAGATTATGTAGTGGGTAAAGGGTGGGGAGGGCAGGGAGAGAAGAGTAATGAAAATATGATAAATGGAATAATAACATACTTATTCCTTGTAAAAAGTTTATATGTTCTTCAAACGCTATTCCTAATTATACTTTCTTGATTATACTGCTTATGCTTGTTTGTAAATAATCTGTCATGCTTTAACTAATAATAATTAGAACTAAATAATAGTAAATAATGTTTTATTTTTAACTCTATTAATATAAACAGTAAGTAATATTCCATTTTATATACTTCTTATAGCTTTCTCTTACATTTTTTTATTTCTGCTTTACACTCTTTTATTTTCTACTCTCTTTTTCTTTTCTTTATTCTTTCTCTTTATTTTTTTTTCATATTAATATATAGAAATGCTTTTGATCATATAGACACAGTAAATAATAAGATTTGCATAAAAATTGAGTTGGGACAAAAATATTGAGTTTTATTATTTATTAATAACTTTGGGCTTAATTTCACTTACATAGAGGCTGTAATAACCTGTAAAATACATCACAAAGGTTTTGACATGTTTAGATGCATTTACACTGCTAAATGAATGTTTGTCACTAGTTTTTAACAAGTTTCCCACCAAAATGTTAAGGGAGACAATCTGGGATGTGGGCTACCTCATGAACAGTGTCCTCGAGTTGTTTTAAAAGCTTCAACTCTCAGAATTCTCACAGAGAAGCTGAAAGCAGTCAATTTGACTTTTGACCCAGATATCACACTGACACATCACAGATTCAGGAAGAACACTCTACCAGGAAGTAGAACTGATGCAAATGCGACTATGTGAAGGAAAACGATCTCTTTAACATTTAAATGTGAGTTATTTTATATAATTACTTAAATATCTATGTTATAATTCATAAAATATGTCAGTTATAATGATTTTAAATGATGCAGTTTCTTGTAGTAAGTAAATGTCTTATTTTAGAAGGCATAGAAAATGAAACATTTTTTCAAGTGTTTTTGAAAATCTACTTGACTGCAGCATACTAATCTGTGTTAAAACTTATGTTCCAAACATATACATTACTATAACTCATTTAATTCATCTGATTGACTAGCATAAATAACTTTATAACTCTATTCTGGAAGAAATTGTCATGTGATATATTTTAAAGCAGTAGTATAGACATACAAAATACAGATGGCTTTTTTACAATAATGCAAGTGTTTCTGAGAATTTGCATAACTATGCAGTATGATTTATAACAATTTCTATAAATATAATATTTTATTCTATTGACAATAATGAGTATGAGTAAAATGCTCATATACAAGCAATTCAAGGGTTTTTGGAAGCTGTTGACTGCATTTACATGACAGAAAATAGATACATCTTAATATATGTAATGTCTGAACCATATTAGCCAAAGTTTTTGATTTAAATGAATGTTAGAACTTATTTTTACATACTTTGAATAAATTAATATGTAAATATGCCTTCCTTTTTTTCTCTCTCTCTTTCTTTCACTCTCTCTCCCTCTTTCACGTCTTTTATTTCTCTCTCTCCTCTTGGTTCCTAATATCAAGATTATTTGAATGCTATTTGAATACAAGTGTATTATATTACATAGATGTATATAGTAGTATGAATAGTTTTAAAAAAGTTTATTTTAGTTTATATGATGCTGTTTTATCAAATGTGTAGTCTTGTCTTGCTAGATAATTGAATTGAAAGCTGTTAATTTAAGTTAAATATAACCAGTATTAAATTGATAAGGTGGTAGCTGAGGTACTGCTGCTTAGGGTAGGGGGTTAACTTGAGTGGTAAATACTACTCTAAGTTGGAGTTTTTAACTCCAGGCTGGATGCAAGGTTTAATCCTTACATTATTTTCACTTGTTCATTGTTATATGTATATAGTTTTGACATCCACAATATATTTTGTACACTCATTGTCACTACAAACAAAATTGAATCCTATACAAAATCCCATAAGAGATTCAATAAATACAACTATACTTAAAGGTACACCTAAAGGAGGAGATGTAACATTACTTATGTTGTTATTTGTTATTTTGATCATAAGATTCTTAAGTTTTAAAAATGCCAAATGACATCTTTAAAAGGAATTTCTTTAAACATTAATGGATTGAAGAATCCATGTAAAAGGGCAAGCCTAATAAGATACATTAATTTACATAAAGCCAACTTAGTCTTCCTGCAAGAAACCCATCTCTTGAAAAAAGATATTGATAAACTAGCCACAAACAAATATACAGTTTTGGTTAGTTCAGAGCACACTCAGAAAAAAAGAGGAGTGGCTATTTTATGGAATAAAAGTATGCCCATTCCTAAAACCATTAAGTCTTATCAGGATGACAAAGGAATGTTTTGTATGGTTACAATACAAATTAATGGGAAGACTTACACTTTAATTAATGTATATTGGATACCTGGAATTGGTATTAATACAGTGAAACATCATCTTGATAAGATCATATCATTCTCTATAGGAGATATTATTTTAGCTGGTGACTTTAATTGTATACTACATGAAAGTGATACTACCACTATAGGAAAAGAAGAATTACATCTAATGCAAAACATTTAAATGATTTTGCTAATTCTTATCATTTGAATGATATTAATAATCAGATAGATTCAAAATCATTACCATACACCTTTTTTCTAACAGATACAAAACTTATTCAAAAATAGATAGGGTCTTTATTTCTAACCAGATGGTAACAGATTTAATTAATTCCAAAATCATTTCATGTCCTATATCTGATCATAATTCAATTGTTTTGAATTCATGATAAAAATACTCATAATGTTCAGATCAAAAGGATACCAGCATACTTAACTCAACTCAAAGACTATAAAGAATATATACTTTCAGAAGTAAAACATTTTTTAGACATAAATAATACTCCTGAAGTCTCCATTGTCTATGTTTGGGATGCCTTAAAAATCATATCTATATGGACAAAGTATCAGATGGTATAATAATAAAAGGAAATCTTGGGATAAGGAATTGTTAGATATTCAAAGTAAATTAGACTCTTATAAACATAATAATAAAGAAAATATTATGGACAAGAAAGTTATTGAAGAAATAAACAAACTAAATGAGAAATACAAAGAAATTTTAACTCATAAAGTTAAAATAACTTTAGAGAAATACAAGTTTTGTCTTATTCAATAAGCCCCAAATACTTACATAGACTTAAAAATAAAACAAAAAGGTTGAATAAACAAAACCATATCAAAGAAATCTTTTCTCTAAGGAAAAGAAGAATGTTTCTAGTATACCAGAAATACTAGATGAATTTAGAAATCACTTTCACAAAATTAACCATAATAACATTAACATGGAACCTAAAGATAAAATAAAGGAGTTTATAACCACAAACATGAATAAAAAGCTTAATAAACAACAGATTAAACTATTGGACAAAAGTATTTCAAATACAGAGGTTATTACACAAATAAATAAGCTTAAATCAAACAAAGCACCGGGTAATGATGGTATTATACCAGAGATATATAAAATCCTTTCTAAAAGTACATATTCATTAATACATAAGGTTTTTATTTTGGCCCAAACTGAGTTAATAACCCCCCCATCTTGGCAATATACATTTATTTTGCCAATTTTAAAACCTAATAAAGATCCAACTAGATGTACTTCATATCGGCCCATCTCATTACTTAATGTTGATTATAAAATGTTTATGAGTATTTTTGCTGATAGATTGAAGACAATCATCCCTGGCATTATAGATATAGATCAGACATACTTCATTGTAAATAGAAATACTTTTGATAATATAAGAAGAACTTTAACATTAATTGATTTTGCAAATAGGAAAAAGAAAGATTTAACACTTATTAGTCTTGATATAAGTTCAGCATTTGATTCAGTAAGTTGGGACTATCTGTTTACCTTACTGAAGTGCACAAACTTCTCAGATGCATTTGTAAATCTAATTGAGCATTTATACAAAGGAACATTGGCTTATATTAAGGTAGGAACATATGTTTAAAAAAAAAATACCCATTTTTAAAGGTACAAAACAAGGATGTCCACTTTCTCCACTATTATTCACTTTAGTAATGGAGCCTTGGGCTAATTTGATCAGAAACAGTACTGACATAGAGGGTTTTGAAATAGATGAAAATACAACATCCAAAATTCAATTTTTTGCAGATGATGTTCTAATTACATCAGCAGGATCTAATTCTTCTATGCAGTCTCTATTTGATAAAATGATGAATTTTAAAAGTATTTCTGGTTTAATATTCAATGAAGAAAAAACTAAAATACTACCTATATATACACGAAAAAATATTCTCATTAGTGATTTTACTAAATATGTACCCAATTCAGGTCAGATAACTTATTTAGGTATAATACTATCTAAAGATATTAAATCTATGATATATAATAATTATAATACCTGTTTTCTTAATATATAAAATCTTTTTAATACCTGGAATAATATGTTTTTTACTATGGAGGAGAGACTTACAATTATTAAAATGATAATATTCCCCAAGATTTTATACTTAATACAATCAATAATACTTCCACCTACAAAAATAATTATCAAGAAACTGAATACACTAATGTTAAATTTCCTATGGGCACCTAATAGACCTAGGATTGCATTAAAGAAACATACTAATAGCTGGTCTCAAGGGGTATTTCTTTACCAGACTTTAATTTATATACTATCTCTTCTATTGTAAAAGTTATTACTTTATTAATAGATCAGTCATATGTCACAAAATGGAAAGATTATTGGGAGCTAATTAGTATGCACTTCATGAAAATCTCCTTAACACATAAAAATATGATTGTAAATAACTCCATGTTATGGTTACTAAAGGAATTTTGTACTTCACCTATTACACCTAAACATATGGTTTGTTACCCATTAAATATTATTATTAGCTATCGTAACTTTATATTCATGCACCCTAAGTATAGGGAATGGAATTTTATTATATTCCCTATAATGTATACTCAGGGTATGCTTTTGTCATCTACTTCTGAAGGAACTCATTTAGCTATAGATAATGATCTAAAGTACTGGTATCAGTTGATATCTGATAATAAAGTTAAAATCTAGATTTCTTAAAACAAGAATTTGATCTAAGAGAAACTTGCTGGTTAGAGGTTCAGACCTTTAGACAACATCTCATTAATAAAATAGATCTAATGTCTATAACAGTTAAAGAATCTATTCCAACACTGATTGATTACTTGATATTAAATTTACAACATAAAGTTTCTGATAAAGGTAAACTTTCATACATACATAAAATTATCAGACAAGAAACTTTTACAGTGTAGATACATACTGGAATTATTTCACTTCTATTAATGGGGACCCACCAAATCAACAAGATAAACAATATATATTGGAATCTGCCTATAGAACTATGTCTTCCATTGTCTGGAGACTTTATACATGGAAATTTTTACATAGATCTTTTTATACACCGTTGATGATGAATAAAATAAATAATAAAGATAATCTATGTAAGAGATGTAATGTAGAAATTAATGCTGACTGGGCTCATATGTTTTATGACTGTATAAAATTGAAAGAATACTGGAAGTCAATTAATGAATTTTTGCAGGCTCTTTTTACAGATAATTTCCTTATTTCTAAATCTCTTATATTATTCAACACACCTGTACCTCAAAGTGTTAAAAAGGTTAAGCTTCCCTTGTTATGGTCTATTCTAGCAGTGGCTAGGAAAATAATAACCAGAAATTGGATTTCAGATACACCTCCTTCGTTCAATGAATTTAAAAATGTTATGAATATAGTGTGCCATATGGAAATAAACACAATTAGGTCAAGAACAACTAGAAAAACATCTTATTATATTGTATGGGATAATTTACAAAATTTGTTAAAAAAATCCTAATTTCAATAGCATGGTATTTTAGTTTAATTAATTGATCTGATTGTAGTGGATGTCTTTGTAAATACTTTAGTTGTTTTGTTGAATGTTATAATCATATCTATTTTTAATTACTTGTATAAAATTGTTATGATATTTCTCTTGTATGTTAAAACAATAAACCTGTTTTGAAAAAAAAAAAAAAAAAGAAGACACATAGATGAAGTGGAGAGCTATTCGTGTGCCATTATTTTTTGTTGTGGGACAGGTGCCCATATTTTGCTTCTTTTTACTTTGAAAGAGAGAAGAATGTTGGGGAAAGGGCTTAGGAATATGAGGGTCAGGTAGGGAGGCCTGGCAAAGAAGCAGGCACAGACACACAAGACAAACAAGACAGGCAAGGATGATGATGGATAGAAAAGGTTTGGAAACACCATGATTGGGGGATAGGTAGATATTAAAGGTGAATATCAAGCCTAAGAACAATGAGAATCTAGTCCTCACCCTCAGAGCTGTCACCACTGGTTCCTGTATCAGTTACCTGTGGGAGTGCACAAAGTGGCATCATCTTGGCAAATTGATGAAGCACCTTTCTTACATGTCTGATTCAGACACCAAAGCCCATTTTCATTATACACTCCATCAGCCTTGTCAGCTATTGGTCCATGAGCAAATCACCACCTCCACTAATACCACTCCTGAAGGGTACCAATGCACCAGCTGCTGGGGCAGAGCTACCTGATGTGATGGGGCAGGTAGGGCAGGGCTTGTGGAGGCAGTGCTGACAGCTTAGGACCTTGATGTGCTGAAGTGTTGAAGTGCTGTGCATTGGTGCTACAACCTGTGGAGATATGGCAGGCTGATCCACAGTGGTTGGTTTACCTCTCTATGCTGCATGTTAGTTTTTGTAAGCAGAAATATGTGACAACGGAACATTTGTAAGCCATATAAAGTGAGAGATAGAAAGTGGTGGTGTGAGACAAAAAAAGAGCGATATAATTAAATACACGGCATATCACACAACTTTATAATTTCTGAAAAGAAACAGTTATGATTATGTAGTCTACACACCTTTGCCATCTCCAGGTATGATGGGAAGGTCTTACTCTGTTGTACCAGTAATCACTGCACTGCTATGATATTGGAGGTACAGCTATTTATTTCAGTATTGCTGCATTGTATACAATTGCAATACTTATTAGGGTTACAGTAAGACCAAATGCATATGTTCCCTGTCCCTTTCTGAGGCAATTTAACCTTTCTTGCTGCACCTCACAGTTCACTGCAATGTCTTCAGCAGCTGTACAGAGAAGAAGAGACATGAAGGCACACTGAATAACAGTCTTGGCTGTGTCCTGCATTCTGTAGCATTTCATCCTAATGGGTCAGTACACTTACACAACTGAGGGATGTCAGCAGTCCTAAACTCATCCTCATATCAACTAATGAGGTCCTTCTTTCACCATTTCAGGTTAGTATAGTGCGGATGACAATTCTGTACAGCATGTGCAATGCCAATTGCACTGGAGAAAGCCTTGACTAACCTGATCCAAGCCTCAGTGTTATGCTGAGACCCAGCATAGTCTCCTTGCAGTAGCCTATAGCTGTAGCAGTTCACAAGAAATGCCACAAAAATCCTGGACTTCTCAGCACCCCATCTCTGTGCTCTAAATTCATCACCATAATCCTCACACCAGCCATGCTTGCAGAAGCAAAGCAGCAACTCTAAGTCTGAACTAGCACCAAATTCCAATCTCATTTTTAACAGATAGTGCACAAATATGCACAAACATGCCAACTGCATTTACACAATGTTGAGCACAGAGATGCACTGACAAACAAAGTGGAAGGTATTTTATCAAACAGCAATGAATGTGTGAAATATGGCAATAAGATTTTCCACGTGTGATGCTCAACATATTCGCACTTTTTCAGATGGTCAGCACTGACAGGCTTAATGGCTTGGCTTGTAATCCTTGGTGTTTTGGAGGTTAAATAAGATGACTTGGCACATAACTCTATGGAATTACACACTGTAAAACATTAGTTGACTAATGTAGGAAGCAAACCTAAAGAAGAACAAATGCTTAAATTTCACACAAGATAATTATTTGTTAGTGCTATAGGAGAACTCTTAGTAAACCTAGTTCATTACAGATAAACTGCATTCAGTATGAATGGAGATATACTTCAGATAGACCTGTATGTGTGTGACTTTAGGAAATCTTGTGAAATGAATTTTGATGAAAGAGTCATTATTACTGTTAGTAAATGCATGTCAGATGAATAGACTTTTATGAGCTGATAAATATAGGTTGGAGTATGATACATGCCTACTTCTCTATATTGACTGTCCTAAACACAGAATTGGGCTATGTGAGGAAAGAAAATTATTTTAACTTAAGTATTCTGCCCTTCATAGATTAGATATGCAATTGCATTTTTAAACCAGTGTCAAAATTATCCTGCTCAAACAATTATACGCATATTCAAATGTGTTTCATAACTAAATCAGTAATAAAATATACTACTTTAAAAATTTAATTTATCAAAGCATTAGTGAGACATATTGCAATAAACCTAATTATGATAGCCATTTGTATGCAGTGTTACCTTGCTAATCAAAGTGTTGTTAGAAATAGCATTCTGATACTAATTCTAAAAATAAGTGTTATAAGGAGTTGAACCCTTGCTCACGTGTTCTGTCAGTGAAATAAGTACACTTATACCTTGTGCCACAGATACAGTGACAAAACAGGTGGATGTTCTCCACTCAGTACTGTCCGGAGTGCTGATGTCCGCACATTGCCACTAAGCCTGTTTGCGCTGCAGAAACCTGCCCAAATAAAATGGTTCACTTTTTCCCTTAAGCAGGTAAGTATGATTGCATGCCACTCAGCAGAAAGGAAGTACATTAGGCAAGAAACATTAACAAAAAGCAAATGAGTTTGTAAAGGAAGTATGTCATATATCTGGAGTAATTATTTCCACATTCCCTTCACTCAGTATGGATTTGAACCATAGACCAACTCTGTTATGATGCCAAAGTCAATGTAATTTATAGTTTCTGTAAAAGAAAGAGGTATACGTCATGTGCATATCACTCACTCATTAGTAATCCAACAGAGTGGTGACAAAACTGTTTGCACTAATTGAAACTACAGAAATGAAATTGTTCACTCTTTCCTTCACATGTGAGCCTGCTTGTGCTTTGCTAAGCAGTGCTGAAAGTACACAGTCAAAAAAAAAGCAAAACTTAGCAATTTATATTCCACACAACAAAACATCAGCTGCATTTTCACATCTGCTGCAAACATTCCAAGTAGCATGTGGCTTCAAACCCTGCATCCTTTTTCATTTGTTTAAAATTTCATTTAACTCATGGGCTGCACTGATACACAGATGCAATCTGTAATTTTGTCTCTTACTGCTGTTCAAAGTGTTGTATCAAAGTGCACCTGTGCCAGTCTGACGTGCTACTGATGGCAAGACAAATTAAATTTCTCAGTTTGTACCTTGGGCAATGTACTCTCCTTCACTGCTTTGAAACACTGCCACTCAAGAGTGCGCTCTCCCAAAACAAGTGTGAAGGAGGAGCACAAAAAACAAAATAAAAAAATTAATAGACAATTTTCAGTACTAACATATGAAGAACCTAGGAAGAAATATGAAAAAGCAGGATTGGGAAATTTCTCAGATCTGTGTACAGTACAACCTGATCATATTCTCAGAAAATATGCAATAACCTTGTCAGACAGCACACTATCTGGAAATGAACCCTCATCTCAGTACAATAATAACACATAGTTGTGTTTCTTATCCCCTTTGCCAAAGAACACAGAAGCAGAAGATGTTTCTTTCTCATTTGCTGGAACATGTCAAAATTAATGTATATTGACCAATACTTTATGTTATAAATAATTCCTACCATATTAATGTCAAGCTGCCAACATTGGGAGCTATTTCTTCTCTTTATTTTCTGAGCATCTTCCCCTACTCTCATCTTAGCTACAGACATGCAATGTCATGGCCATTTCTTTGCATCTTTGTTTCAATCTTGTAATATATAACTGATCACATTTCAGACAGATTTTAACCAGGGATGGACAATGAACTCTAAGTACAAGGATATCAGTGTTGTTAAGATTGTCCTTATAGCTCTCAAGGTGTTTACACTTTTTTATTTTAATTCTACACTGTATGATACAAACACTTCAGACAGAAGAATCAGTTCAGTTTTGCTTGTTGTAGTCAAATCAATCAGTAACACTTGTAAGCCATTAGCAGCTAACAATTGTCATTGCTGCTGCCTGTAGTCTGTGGGCATGTGGATGCAATTGTGCAGCTACTTCAAGATGTTTACATCTCCTACACTAAGTGATACTTTTGGTATTCAGCAATGCTAATGATTTTTCCACCTCATTTACATCTTCACAGTGCTCACAGGGCTGAATCTACACTATATACAAGGTAATGGTGTAACTATGGAAGTAGAAGGGGGGAGGCTGATTGGTTACAGACATTTACTGCATTGCAGTATTTCACAAGTTATCTTTGTCCTTTTCACAAGCTGCTTACATGTGCATATTTTGAATGTATTTCAATATGCGATTTTGATATGTATTCAGTTTTATAAATTCACTGCTGATATACAGCACATATGTCAGTTCTTGATGTGCTTTTCAAGTTAGTATGGTTACATCGCAATTCTCTGTTATCATTATCTAGAGCATGATTGCCTCAACCATGTAGGTGACCCATTGACTAGAATGAGTGCCACACTGGATTGGGCATTGTCTGTGATTGAACATCCATGTGTCTGTAGAGCCAAAATATCCTCTGGTGTTAATTGATGTGGCAGTGCTACATCCCACTCCCATAATGTCACTGCTTCTACTGCTCTGTTAATGACTGATCTGTCCACATCCACACCTAGTGCTAGCACAGAGCTTGAGTATGTTTATGCAGACAAACTCACCTTTCAGTAAAACCGCCCATACCAAACCATAGACATGCAAGGTAGGAAAATCTTAATGTTGATTGAGATACATCTCCTGTTACTGTCCCAGGGATGTTGCATACTTTATTGAATGCTCTGTGCATCTTACTCACACACTCACTACTTTAATGTCAGTCTTATCCTACCCCACCACCCTATGCAAATGATGATTACTGTGCCATGCCCTTTGTTCATTTTGGTTTGACTTAGGATTACATATATGTCTGATGCACAGAGTGGACGGGTAATACACTGACAGTATGCAGGTAGTTTATCTCCTTACACATTTGTTTTATAATAAAGGTTCCACATTTACCACGACATTACTGCAGTTTTGAGTCGTATGCTTTGGGGCTGTCTCTGTCTGATGCTATCCATACATAGACATTACATGGGTTAGTAAAAGTTGTGGTCATCAGATGGCATCACTTTTAATATTTGTATGTGCTTAGGTTCTTCTGTGTATCACTTCACTGGTGAGTGTGTGTGCTATAAGTTGCCAGTGTGTTGCTGAGTGTGTGTGCTAACATTTGAATCTTAGGTGGTGAGGGTGAGTGTATGTGCTAGCCTTTGGTTCTCAGCCAAGCCAAGGTCATATTGTGCATGCCTACATTTGCAGGCTACCTCTGCAGCTGGAGGTTCACCAACAGAATCTTCGTCTGTATATGCTGGAGGTACTGGCCCTGTGTGCGGTAGAGGAATGTGTGGTCCTGGCCCTTGCCCTCTCTGTTTCAGCTGTTTCCTCATAATGATATTGTGTAACATTGCTCAGACTGTAAGAATTTCTGCATAGGTGCTTGGTTCATACTGCAGGACATCCCCTGATGTGTCTAGGCAGCAGAACCATGACTTCAACATGCCAAACACATGTTCTATAATGTTTCTAATTTGAGCATGGGCATTGTTGTATCCTTCCTCTGTGGGTGTGTGTGCATTTCTGATGGGTGTCATGAGCCATGGTTCAAGTGCATAACCTGTATCATCCAGTAGAAGGCCTTGTGGAACATTGTCCCAGCAAACCTTGTGTAAACAGGCATGTCCAAGGGTCAGCTTCTGGTGATTTCTCCTGTCCACCTGGTGAATCTGGGCATACTGGGGCAGTGCGGCAACTGCCTCATGTACACAGATGATCCTCTCCTCCAACCACCCAATACTACAACCTGCGAGAGATGCACATACATAGCCAAACTGGAAGCAAAGCTCTCTCCGGCCAGGATTGTGCTAGACAGTCAAGAGGAGAAGGTTAACACCTGCATTACACCTCAAGCAACTCAAAACCCACACCATCAATACCCACACGTAGCAACACTAAACCCACATATGCAGAGGCCCTTAACATTAACCTGCCCAAGCAACAAGGACCTCCGAAGCCAAAATGCAAACAAACACCAGTCACAACCAAAGTGACACATAGCTCACAACACCTGTGTGCCACCCAACAACAGCCCCTAAGGCAAGACAATGTACCCAACACTTTAGTCATAGGTGACTCTATAGTCAGGCACACTGATGTCCCACTCACCAGGCTGAACAAGGAGAAAATTATAGTCAGCTGCCTGTCGAGTGCCAGGATCCACCACATAACGCATGCACTCAAGTCACTCCACAACAAGTACAAATATGACTCTGTCATTGTCCAAGCTGGAGTGAATGACTTGAGACTTACCTCCCTGGACTACATGAAAAGAGACATGGAAGAGCTCTTGGATCATGTGACCCAGGCAGGTATGACCCTAGCCCTATGTAGCATCCTGCCTTTGCCCAGAATGATACCACAGTATAAGGACAAAATGATTGACTTCAACAATTGGCTAAGCTTCTGGTGTCATTCAAAGGGGATATAGTATTTGTCTGCCTGGGAAGACATGATCGACAAACCATGATGCTTTGCCAGAGATGGTCTGCACCTGTCACCCCTGGGATTCAGGTTACTGGCTAAAGCTCTTGCCACCCCTATAGTGCCTTTTTAGGCAAGATTCAAAAGATAAAACCACCACCATAACAGATACAAGCATGCAAAATCTGAAGGTAATGCTACTCAATGCTAGAAGTCTAAACCTCAAAATGCACTCTCTCGAGGCACTTCTAAAAATGGAGAACATCGATATCTGTGCAGTAACTGAGTCCTGGTTCAAGGCTGCAGAGAGCACCCCTGCAATACCAGGCTACAATTCTTACCACACTTTTCGGCCACAAAACCAAGACCGAAACACTAAAGGTGGAGGAGTGTCCATATTCACCAAGGATATTCACACCTCCAGGCTAGTTGCCCAACACAATGCATCTGAAATTCTCCAGGTGCAACTAACACTAGGTAAGACTGCAATCCAAAGTGTAGCTTGCTACAGATCCCCCACCATGCCCCAAGATTCTCACTACACCTTTCTAAACATATGGGAAAATATTAAGATACAGCCAAACACCCTAATACTGGGTGATTTCAACTACCCTGCCATTAACTAGGAAAGCTACTTGGGTACCAACTCCTTTTCGCAATGGTTCTTGGAATTAATAAATTACAATGCCCTGGATCAACTAATCTATTGTCCAACCAGGGGCTCCAATATCCTAGACCTAGTCATTACCAACATGGGAGATAGATGCTCCACACCAGTGGTCACCCCCTCATTGGTCAGGTCTGACCATAAGCAATCACCTTTGACATCCACATCCCACCCCCACCCCCCAGTAAGGAAACCTCCTTAAAAAACATCTCCAAAACCAACTTCATGCTACTGAAGTCAGAAGTGACAAACTTCACAACACCCACGCAGATGGGATCTGGAAGTTCGACTGCAAAATCCTACACTAAGGCACTGTACGAGCACATCCACTTGTGCATGAATTGTGCCATCCCAAATAGAACCAAGATGCTCTTCTCCAAAAAAGGAAGCCAATCTGGTGGTCCCCCGCTATAAACAAACTATACAACAGAAGGAAGAAACTGTTGCAGAAAAGAGGAAAATCCCAGGATGCAAAAAAACTCCCTCACCAGCCTCAATAAGACGCTGAGAGCCCTCATAAAATCCTCAAAAGCTAGTTATGAAAATAAAATTGCCAAAGATTCCAAAGACAACCACAAGGCATTCTATAGTTATGTCAAGAATCTAAATGGCAATGCTCAGATCTGCTCTGAGCTACAAAAGAATGGCATTAAATATACTGATCCCAAGGATATTGCCAATATCCTGGCAGATCGATTTAGTGCCAAATTCACCTCCCTCTCACCCCCTAAAGGGCCCATCTCAATACCAAAAGATTGACAAATTCTGATAATCATGGCCACACAGGTAGAAACTGCACTCTCCAAAGCTAAGAATACAGCATTCATAGGACCAGATGACATCCCAGGCTGTGTACTACATGAACTACAAAATGAACTGGCACCTCACCTAAGTGCCATGTTTAATCATATCCTCACCTCAGGCTTCGTGCCCACTGAGTGGCGCACAGCTACAGTTATCCCACTCCAGAAGGGAGGATCCACCTTGTATCCTGGGAACTAATGTACCATCAGTCTGACAAGCCTGATCTGCAAGGGCATGGAACGCATTATCATGGAACTTATAAATAAAGGCATTGGCAACCTTCAAACACTGGACCCCACCCAGTTTGGGTTTGTGAAGGGCTGATCTTGTCTCCTGAATCTGATTGACTTCTTTGAATCAGTCTCCAGAGCTGTGGACGAGGGTAAGGCAGTCCACACAGCCTATCTGGACCTTGTCAAGGCCTTCAACACCATCCCCCACTCTGGAATCATAGATAAACTTACTAAGCTGGGCATAAATCCCTACGTCACTCGACGGGTTGCCAACTGGCTTACTGACAGAACCCAGACTGTAAAAGTAGCTGACTCCAAATCCAGCTCCAGACAAGTGACAAGTGATGTACCTCAGGGTTCAGTCCTGAGACCACTCTTGTTTGGCATCTACTTCTCTGAGATACAGGCCAACACTAAGGGACTCTGGCTAACAAAGTTTGCAGATGACTGCAAACTGGGAGCCATTATTGAATCCCCAAATGATGTGGATATTCTACAAAAGGGCCTTACAGAAACAGATGCCTGGTGCCAGAGCTATGGGTTCAAGCTTAATGCCATGAAATGTAGTTATCCCCTTTGGAAAAAAAACATGTACCCATGAATTACCACATAGGTGGCAGGACACTAAACACTGAAAGTGTGATGAGAGACTTAGGGACACAGGTGGACAGTGGTCTCACTTTCGATAACCACATTGCCACAATAGTCAGGAAATCCTTCTATGTGGCACACTTCATCACTAAGGGCTTTTCATCCAGAAAAAAGGAGGTCATTGTCCCACTGTACTCATCCGTCATTAGACCCATTATAGAGTATAATGCCCCGTTTGGTATGTACCTCACAAGACATCTGCAACAGCTGGAGAGGCCACAGAAATACCTCACTTAAAGAATCACAGGCCTAAAGCAGATGTCATATGCTGACCATCTAAAAATACTCCAGCTGTACTCTGTGGCATATTGTCTACTCAGAGGCGATCTCTGCTTAACATACAAGGCCATGTCAAACCCTGAGCTGTTGGACATGCTCCACTTAAAGAAATCCCAATCCCTCAGAGCCACACGCTCCAGGGATCTAAACCTTGTCATCACAATGAACAAAACATGCTGGAGGGATAGGTTCCTGACCCAGAGACTCCCCATACCTGGAATAGGCTGCCCATACATGTCAAGCAGAGTGCCTCCTTGGCCCTCTTCAAAAGGAACCTTGATGATTGGATGGGAGATAGGAAATTCATCCCGGGGATCATGTCAGTCACTCTGCTAGACAGGGGTCCAGAGAAGTAAATATTGTGGGAAGAAATATCCAGTGAATTGTCTGCCCATACATGTCAAGCAGAGTGCCTCCTTGGCCCTCTTCAAAAGGAACCTTGATGATTGGATGGGAGATAGGAAATTCATCCCGGGGATCATGTCAGTCGCCCTGCTAGACAGGGGTCCAGCGAAGTAAATATTGTGGGAAGAAATATCCAGGGAATTGTTATGGCTAAGCTTGCATAGGCCCTAGGGCCGATAGCCTATTACCAACCTATGAACCATAAAGCTGTGAGGTGATAACTGCCTGGGTTGCTTGCACAGACATTTAGGATGATCCCTCGTGCATTACAGACAACCTGGCAGTTGACTGAGTGGAAACTCTTCCTGTTGATGTATGCCCTTCCCTGATTAGCAGGTAGGGCTTTTATTTCTATGTGAGCACAGTCTGTGGCCCCTAAGACTTCAGAAAAGTGTGTTACAGCATAAAATTCCTGCACTTTTCTTGTTCTCTCCTCTGTGGTGTGTGAGAAATAGACATACTCCCTTGCATGTTCAAGAATAATATTGAGATATTGGTGAAATATTCTGGAGTTTGAGGGCTGTGACACTCCTAGTATACCCTCTGTGGGTCTCTGGAATATACCCAGCAGCTAATATCCTTAATGCTACACATATCTTAGTTTCCACTGCTATAGGTTCTTCAATTTCCCCAGGGTCTGAGGTGGAGGCAGAAGAGGTTTCAGAGTTTCTGTAGTGTTTCCCTATCAATTCTGTATCACTCTACTATTTCAATATCATACAGTCCATGATTTGTTAAATGGGTTCTGAACACCCTTCTTCTCCTTGGATGAGGTCTATCAGCAGCAGTAGCAGCAGCATAGATTTGAGCCTGTTGTACACACACTTGCAAGGGAACAGCAGTAGCCCTAAACATGTTTTTTTTTATCTAAGAATGATGATGGCTATATTCCAATAGGTTTTGTGTGCATGGCAAAGGGCTGCACCATCTCTACATACTTATTTATAGCTTCCTGAATGGCTTGGGTCTATATTATAATATTGAATGTTGAAATTATTGACAACCAAAACACTGACACAAAAACATCAAACAACAGCATAACCTAAATGCTAAAATGTTGAAAATCAAAATATTGAAGTGTCATAGATGGCCAACATCACATCCTGGCTGCTGCTGAACAATTAAACAAAATTAAATAACTCTATACCTCACCTTCACTAAATGTAGTGAAAAACAAAGTAAATAAGCACTTGTCACATATAGAAGGAAGTAAACTAGCTATAAATTCGTCAAAATGAACTCGTACATGTGTTTGGTGCTCGTGCATGTATTTTATGTGCTTTGTTATGCACTTAATGATACTGCGATTTTAAAAGCATGGCTATCACATTCAGTTCCACAACAGTTACGAACAGCTAAATTACAAACTTTTACTCAAATTATAGCATATTTTTAAGTTTATTCAATATAAAATCAACAACATTTAATTCTTTATGTTTAACTAACACTTGAAATTTACCGTGTTGTTTTAAATAACTTGGAATCATGCTTTACAACTAGTAAGCAATGCTGTACTTACGTACCACATCACTAAAGAGAGTGTGGCCAACTAAAGTAATTTGGTATTTTGATTTTCAACATTTTAACATTTTGATTATGTTGCTCTTCGATGCTTTTGTGAATTGTGACGACATTTTAGTTGTCGATAATTTCAACGTTCGATATTGTAATATAGACCCCAATGGCACCGCCATATTGGATTAGTTCATTAGCATGTAATTCAGCTGCTTATGCTTTTATTAGCATACTCTGTTGTGTAGCTATGTTTGGCTGTTTAATGAATACAAAACAGACTGCTATCATGTGTTGCTGAGGCACAAATGCACACACGTTATACAGCATGGAAATTAGCCATTCACAAATCTGGCCCATAGCGTTTTGCTAAGAGTCAGAAGTTTCCATTCTACAAATCAATGTTTAGAGTCTCACCACTTCTACAAAGACAACACTAAGTTATTGCACTGACATTTCAATCATTCTGATCAGTTAAAGTGACATATTTAAGATTACATGCCCTGAACACACAACCGTTTTTTCTACCCAGAGTTGAAATCCTCATATATGTACTTTATTTTCTTACCTAATTTTCCTTCTCATAAGTCCAATTTTTATTATGCAAACTCTGTTTGAGGAGTGGATTGCTTTCTAGCCTCTACAATTAAAATGTACAACATAGGTAATGCACAAAACATGTTCTTGCATTGAATGTATTAGCCACTCCATGACCCATTGCAGTTAACAGTATTCATGTGCACAGCAACTGCCAGTGAAGTGCGAAGAGAAGGATTATGCTTTCTTGGAAGAAACCAAAACTTCTGTATGGCAATTTTAAATCAAATAAAAATAAACTAAGTGTATGGGCATAAATAGGAAACTCTTGTAAATCATTATAAGTAGGGAATCTCTTACTGTCACTAACACACTGTATAACATTTTGGCAAAACTACATCAAAACTCCAACTCCATGCATCCAGTAGCCTAGAAAACACAATATTCTAAATGTGCAGTCAAGAAAATATGACACATCAGTTTCAGATATATTCTGTGGTGACCTTCCTGGCATCTTGTGTAATCAAATAATGCAAAATACCCCCTGACCAAGTCCATGTTGTGAACACCATTAGCGATAGTGACAACAAAACAGCCACCGTCTCAGGTATCTGGATATAATATCTTAAAGATCATAGCATGCAAAATCAAGAGGACTGTGTCCCAACAGTTTTGTTCAAGTTTCATAAGGGGTACTAAAGATGAAGTCTCCCTTGTGTGTCACTGGGGAACATAGCTGCTCTGATCTGACTTCTGCGAAATATTCAAAGTTTCCTTTTTGCTTGCACACACTAAATGTGTGACAAATATATTGAGTTCAATGTATAAACATAAATCACTGTTTAAATCATTGGGTGTATATTTGTGACATTATTTAATTTCTTTTCCTCATTCATTTCTCTTATGTACGTGAATATCCCCATGAACTTGTGTTTATTTCTGGCCCTTTTGCCTCCTGTCTCACTACTTTTTTCGCAGTGTTTTAGTCATGTAGTCATCCTCACCATTATCTTCTCCCCATGTAGTTGACTTCTACAGAAGTGTAGCTGACTCACCTAGCACTCTGTGCCAGTACCATGAAGCAATGTCCTACTTTTCTGTATTAGTGACTGGATTATTACAGATCCATGCTCAACCCAGCTCCTCCATTGTGGAAAAGATACAAAAAAAAGGAAGTTCCTGCTAGTCAGGTGGCCAGATGCACAACACGTCCCCTCTCTCCTGCCCAGCCATTCAGGTCCTGTTTCTGTGCCCTGACCTGACTGCCCTCCATTGCATTCAAACTTTGTGTGGTCTACAAATGTAGCAAACATTTACTACAGTTTATAACCTGCCTGCATGGAGAGCTACAGCATTCAGATTTTAGTTAAAAAAAGAGAGTGTTTTCTTTTAAACTGTACCAAAGTGCTTGCTACAATACAGTTTAGACAACACATGGAACACTACAGTGCACAGGTTTGAGCACAAGCCAGCATTGCTTTACAGATCAGGATTGGCTGATCACACCCCACACTTTGCACTTGGGGCAGTTGTCCTCTTACCCTGCCCTAGCTATGCTACTGCTCTTTGATTCCATCAGTCCAGCTTCTCACCTCTCTCCTCTGCCCTGCTTCTTAAGCTTTTACCCTTTCGTTCCTCCTCTTTATCATTTTCTTCTAGGTCCTTACATCTCGTTTAATTAATAACTTCTGACTTTGCTGTTTCTCTTTTCTAAAAAGCTGTACCATATACTTTTTAAAAAATATATATGCTTGTGTTTGTACATAGCAAAACTTGATAAACTGGGATGTTGTATTCCATTTTTATTTCTGTGTATCCACTTTGCAGTAAGTAAAAACTCCAAAAGGAATATTCTGTCCTTAGTTTTCTGATTCTATCTGCTACTTTGGTTATATTTTTTCCTTGAAGCTTTTCTCCTTAGGCCTCAGCATGTAAATGGACCTCCTCATCTAGTGGAGCACTCTAGCCATCAAAACAAATGCACAGACACAAATAAATATATAAACAAAAAGTCAGTGGGCAGGATTCACGAAGGCTTACACGGAGTTCAAGAGTAGTGTAAGCCTCCGTGTAAGCCTCCCGATCCAGGAACAGCCCAAACCTCCGTGTAAGAGACAGCTAACACGTCTCTTACACGGACTGAGCATGGAAATGCTCAATACCTCATTTGCAGCTCAAAGATATGCAAATGAGGTATTTGAGCGATCCAAGAAGCCTAAACCAGTCCGTGTAACGGACGTGTTAGCTGCAGAAATGTACTCAGCTGACAACTGAGTACATTTCTGCAAAATTGACAACGGAGCTATGTCAACTCCAAATAAAGGGTGCATATGTTTCATTTAGCATGCCAATGGCCAAATATGTGGCGATTGGCATTAAAAAGTGTTGCAAAAGCATTTTAAATAACTTTTTTTTCCCCGTGGGATTTCCATGTGTAACTGCAGCGCACACCCGCGCAAATGGGGTGCGCTGCCTAAAACTGAAAACCGAAGCTTATAAGCCCACAATTGTGGGTTTAATGTATTACATGGAATGACAATGCAGGGACTAGCAGACCAAAAACAATATGGCCTCCGTGTAGTGGTTGCCAAGGGGGGGAAGCTCCGTGTAAGAAATATAACTAAGCATTACTAGGCAATCCTATGTAAATGAGGGTTACAATACTGAATCACACTGCCACATAGGTAATGAGCACTTTCTGAGTAGTGTAAGAGTTATAGAAGGGGGAGGAACAGAGTAAGAGGTAGGTGACATCATGGGGGGGAATGATAGAAATAAATGTATCAGATTGGAGGGCAATGTAACGTGACAGATGACAGACAGACATCAGGGAGAGAGGTGTGTCCCAACAGAACACTAGGAAAGTCAAGAAATAGAGGGTGTATCCCTACACTAAAACGTTCTTGATATACATGCATGCGTGCGTGTAAGGCAGGTTCAACATGTGGGAGCGTGTTGCAAACTGTTTACAATGGTTTGCGCGGGCGTGCACGTGTGGAAGGCAATGTAAACATCAGGAAGCCTGTTGCCTGATGTATAAGGCTGTGTGCGCGCGTTTTACCATGAATCAGCCCAGTTCAAACCGTGTAAGGATGTGTGCGCGCGTTTAAGTCACTGTGAGCGTGCTTATGCTGGTGTGCACATTGCTCCCCTTGAGGAAACAAAGAGGAAAAAGGAAACAACCAGATTACAGGGAAGCTGCCAGAGGATATTGCTGGAGTTAATTGGTGGAAACAATTGGAAGCAGGCAATTACACAGGCAGACTAGAAGCCCAACCCAGCACTTAAAACACTGCAAACAGCAGTGCAGGGTGTTTCTCACAAGAGATACTGCAAGAAAGGAGTAAGCTATCAGAATTGAAAACTGAAAAAGCTGAACTCAGAGCAGAAATGCTAGGGGCTGCCATAGCTGTTATAATCAGGCATAGGCGAATTGCTGAGGGTGGTGACAATGCAGATGCTGACAGACAACCCAGAGTGAGGAGAAGGAGGAGAGTATACAGGCCCAGGGTCACCTACCATGGGTTACATGAGCTGGAGATAGTAGAGCGCTACAGAGTGGACAGGGACCTTCTGCAGCAAATTGTTGAGCTGTGCAGGCCACGTCTCACACACAGAACCAACAGAGGGGAACCCATCCCAGTGGAAACCAAGGTATGTGTTGGCCTAAGTATACTAGCAACAGGTACCTTCCAGAGACCAACTGGTGATATGATGGGGATATCACAGGCATCAGCCTCCAGGGTACTGCACCAGTTCCTGGATGCCATGTCAGCACATGTCGGTGATCATGTATATTTCCCAAATGCCCGTGAGGTATTGGCCAGCAATATGCATTTCTTCCAGCAAATAGCAGGATACCCTGAGGTACTGGGTGCAATAGACTGCACGCACATACTCATCAAAGCACCAGCCAGTGAGCGGGGTAGAGCCTATATTAACCGCAAGGGATTCCCCTCCATCAACTGCCAGGTCGTGTGTGATGCCCAGGGCTTAATAATGAATGTGTGTGCTGACTGCCCTGGGAGCTACCACGATTCCCACATCTGGCATCTGACGCAGCTGTACCAATTATTTGCCAGTGGGGACTTCCCACACGGACACCTAGTGGGGGATGCAGGTTATGCACTTGAGCCGTGGCTGATGACACCCATCAGAAATGCACACACACCTGAACAGGAACGCCATAATGAGGCACACGCACAAACACGTAATGTCATAGAGCATGTGTTTGGGCTGCTCAAGTCACGGTTCCGGTGTCTGGACACATCTGGTGGAGCCTTGCAGTACACACCAACTACATGTACCCAAATGATCATGATATGTGCTATGCTACATAATATGATCCTGCGGAAACAGCTGCAGCAGGACCAGCATAGGGCTGGGCCAAACATACCCCCACCATTGCCAAGGCCACCACAGGCAGAGGGTGACTTGGAGGAGGAACAACCTGATCTTGCCCCAGTAGGCAGAAGGAGGCATGCCCAGTATGCCCTGGCCTTGGCAAAGAGGCAATGCATAGCACATACACTGGCTCAGTAGGAACACTGGGACTGATACCCCCTCCGACTCACTCATATAGTAACAGGGATGCCTAACATGACACAACCTGCTTCCAAACATGTACAGGGAGTGTAGTATGTGCATCCGACAGAGGCAGCCCTGCAGCACCACCTGAGGCATCAATGCCATGTGTTAAGTAATGTAACACCATGTATCATATGCACACCTGAGGACCCTGACTAACATCCACCCTCACCAATCATAAACCACAAAAACAGAAAACCCACCTTCATAGGTACCACAAGGGATAGGAACCTAGATGTAATGCTACCCAATGCCAGAAGTATAAACAGCAAGATGCGTGCAGTGTAAACGCACACAGTATAGAGAATGTAGATATCAGTGCTGTAATAGAAAACTGGGTCAAAGCCCACATCAGCACCCTAACACTACCAGGTCACACCCCATACAGTGATGTACATGTGCAAAAACATGGAACAAGCTACAAAACGAGGGTGACTAGCAATAAATGTCATGGATAACCACACCCCCATGTTGGTACTACAACAAGAAGCAACATGGATTAGCCATGGTCAAATACCAATGGCTAAAACTGCCTACTACTATATAGCTTGCTGCAGACCACTGTCCTAATAGCAGGAACTGCACCAGGCCTATGTTCATAGGTTCATAGGTTCATACTAGGCTATCTGCCCTAGGGCATTTATAAGCCTAGCCCAGAGTTTTGTGTCTTCCGCCACCCCTTTAGTTTGAAGGATAATATGCCCATTATTTTGTATGCCTCTGTCAAGCAGTGACACTGAGGTTATCCCTGGGGTATACCTGCGATCTCCCATCCATTGGTCAAGATTTCCCTTGAACAAAGCCAGCAAGGTGCTCTGCCCCACATGTACCGGGATGTTGTTCCACAGCATAGGGAGTCTCTGGGTGATGAATCTGTCCCTCCAGCACGTCCTATTAATAGCCGTGTTGAGGTTTAAGTCTCTTGCCCTTGTAGTTCTGATGGATTTAGAGGTTTTGAGGTGAAGCATGTTCATTAATTCCGGGTTGGACATGGCCTTGTATGTCAGGCACAGGTCACCTCTGAGCAGACGGTAAGCGACTGAATAGAGCTGGAGTTCCTTCAGTCGGGCAGCATAAGACATATTTTTGAGACCCTTTAGCTTTCTGGTGAGGAATTTTTGGGGCCTTTCCAATTGCTGCAGATGTCGGGTCAGATACATTCCGAATGGGGCATTGTACTCAATCATTGGTCTGATGAGCGATGAGTACAGGGGAACAATGACCCCCCTTGACCTAGATGTGAATCCCTGCATGATCAGGTGGGCAATGTAGAAGGTCTTCCTAACTACTTTGGCAACGTGCATTTCAAATGAAAGGTTACTGTCAACCTGGGTGCCCAGATCCCTGATAACCTCTTCTGTGCTTAGAGGATTGCCACCTATATGGTAACTAGGGGTAACCTTGTTTTTCCCGAAGGGTATGACTATGCATTGTTTAGCGTTTAACTTTAGGCCATGGCTCTGGCACCAGTTATCCGCTTCTATGAGACCCTTCTGAAGGATGTCTGTGTCAGATGGGTTTTCAACTATGGTTCCCAGTTTGCAGTCATCTGCAAACTTTGTCAGCCATAATCCTCCTGTGTCTGCTTGTACTTCTGAAAGGTAGATGCCGAACAAAAGTGGGCTCAGGACTGAGCCCTGTGGGACACCACTTGTGACAGGCTTGGAGTGTGACATGGCGCCAGCAACTCTGACCCTGTGGGTTCTGTCACTTAGCCAGTTTGCAACCCATCTTGTGACGTATGGGTTTACATTTAAGCTGGTGAGTTTTTCAATGATACCCGAGTGGGGTATTGTGTCGAAAGCCTTTGCCAGGTCAAGGTAGGCTGTGTGGACTGCCTTGCCCTTGTCAATGGCCTTGGTGACTGTTTCGAAAAAGTCAACCAAGTTTAAAAGGCATGATCTGCCCTTGACAAAGCCAAACTGGGTTGGATCCAAAGTCTGCAAGTCCCCTATGTCTTCATTTATGAGTTCCATTATGATCCTCTCCATAGCTTTGCAGACCAGGCTTGTCAAGCTGATGGGACGGTAGTTTCCGGGGTTGGTGGAGGCACCTCCTTTGTGAAGTGGGACCACCGTTGCTGTATGCCACTCCTTGGGTATGTATCCTGAGGTGAGGCTAGAATTAAACAGCTACCCTAACTGCGGGTTTAATTCCTCATTGAGTTCGTGGAGCACACAACCGGGGACACCATCTGGTCCCATGGATGCTGTGTTTTTCGCCTTGGATAGAGCAGTTCTCACCTGAACATTTGAGATGTTTGGGGGGCTACAATCCTCTGGTATAGATATCTCTCCTTTTGGGGAGGGGAATCTGCACTGAACCTGTCAGCCAGTATGTTGGCAATGTCTGTAGGTTCAGTGATTTTTACATCATTTTGAACTAATTCTGAGCATATCTGGGAGTTTCCTCCCAGGTTTCTAACATAGCTAAAAAAGGCCTTATGATTGTCTTTTGAATCCTTAGCGATTTTTCTCTCAAAATTTGCCTTGGATGATTTTATGAGAGATCTCAGTTTTGTACTTATAATGAGCAGGGGTGTCTTCCCTTCTACGGATTTTACTCTATCTTGTAGTAGCTCCTTCCTTTTGTTGTAGAGCTTGTTTATGGCTGGGGTCCACCAGACTGGACGCTTGCCTTTGGTACAAAGAGTCTTTATTTTGTTTGGGATTGCCTGATCCATGCAGTCCTGGAGGTGCTGGTAGAAGGCATTTGTAAGTGATTCAGCAGCTTGGGTAATGGCTTCCGCTGGCTTGGGGGCCTTGAAAGAGACCACACCAGTCTTTAGAAGTGTGAAGTCGGCTTTTGAGAAGTTCTTCACTGTGGTCTTTTTTATCTGGGGTGGGGGTGGGATGTGGACTTCTAGTGAGATTAGTTTATGATCTGATCTCACCAATGATGGGTATACTTCCGATGTTGAACATTGTGACCCCATGTTCGTGATGATGAGATCTAGTATGCTGTCTCCTCTTGTGGGGATGGTGACTAGTTGTTCCATGGCATTTGAGTTTATGAACTCTAGGAACCTTTGGGCTACAGTGTTGGGGCTTGACTAGTGATCCCAGTCTATATTTGGATAGTTGAAATCACCCAGTATGATGGTGTTTGGAGATACATTTATCCCCTCCAGTGTTTTCAGGAAAGATGTGTGAGGTTCCTGAGTTTGAGAGGGTGGCCTGTAACATGCTACAAACTGCAGAGCAGTCTTGCCTATGGTTAATTGCACCTGGATGGACTCTGATGCATCGTGCGTTGCCACCAACCTTGAGGTGAGGGTGTCCTTGATGAATATGGACACCCACCCTCCTTTCTTGGTGTTGTCCGGATTTTGGGGCCGGAACGCATGATATGAGGTAACACCTGATAGTGCCGGTGTGCTGTCAGGAGCCTTGAACCAGGTTTCAGTCACAGCACAGACATCGATGTTCTCCATACTGAGAAGGGCTTTGAGTGCATGCAACTTGAGGTTGAGACTTCTGGCATTGAGCAGCATTACCCTTAGTTTTTTTCCTTTTTTGTGTTCTAGGGTGGTAGGTTTAGAATCTGAGCCTTGCCTAAAAAAGGCACAATGGGGGTGGCAAGAGCCTTAGCCAAAATCCGGAAGCCCAGGGGTGACAGGTGCAAGCCGTCCCTTGTGAATCAGCGTGGCTTGTCAAGCATGTCATCCCAGGCAGATAGACATTGGATCCCCTTTGACTGACACCATAGTTTAAGCCAATTATTACAGCTGATCATCTTGTCTCTGTATTGTGGCATCATTCTTGGTGAAGGTAGGCTACTGCTCAAGGTCAGGGTCATACCTGCCTGGGCTACATAATCAGAGAGCTCCTCTATGTCTCTTTTCATGTAGTCCAGGGACATACGTCTCAGGTCGTTCACACCAGCATGGACAATGACTGAGTCATACTCGTACTTGCAGTTGAGTGACCTGAGTGCTTGCATTATGTGGTGGATTCCAGTGCCCGATAGGCAGCTTACTGTGACCTTCCCCTTACTCAATCTGGTGAGCGGGACATCAGTGTGTCTGACTATGGAGTCACCTATGACGAGTGTGTCTGGCATTGTGTTTGGCCTTAAGGGCTGTGACTGTTTGGCACACTGACTCTGTGGTCTATGTGTTGCATGTGCTGTGCCCCGTGGAGGCAGTTGTTTGGGTGTCTGCTTTGGTGGCCTCTGCTGTTTTGGTAGATTTCTGATCAGAGCCTCCGAGTATGTCTTTGTGTGTTTATGTGTATGATTTGAAGTTGTGATAGTGCTATGTGAGACTGGGTTTGTGGTGTGTGTGGTTACCTTCTCCTCCTCTCTGGTCTTGCCAGTCCTATGTTGAGACAGCTCAGCCTCCAGTTTGGCTATATAGTTGAATCTCTTGCATGTATTTGTGTTTTGTGGGAGAAGGAGAGGGTTGTCTGTGTACATGAGGCAATTGTTACATTGCCTCAATATTCCCAGGTTCACCAGCTGAGCAGGAGAGGACACTAGCAACTGATCCCTTGACATGCTAGAAGGAATAGACATAAAATGTTGGAATACAGGAAGATATCAAGCCCCCCAAACCACATTATATTGCTTGACTGACAATACCTACACATACACCATAGTTTCATAGTTTCATAGTTTACTACTAGGCTATCTGCCCTAGTGCATTTATAAGCCTAGCCATAGTGATGTGGCTATTTCCACCCCTTATAGTGGTAATAAGTGTACAGAATAGATTCCAAATATTGTGCCTCTGACTTAGTAGTGACACATTATGACCCCCTTACGTAATCGAATAACTTGACTGTGCCTCTGTCTAGTGGTGACACAGGGAGGACCCCTGGGGTAAACTGGGGTAAACCTACAATCTCACATCCAGTTGTCCAGATTTCTCTTGAAGAGAGTCAGTGAGGGACTAACATGAACTGGGATACTCTGCTAGAGTGTGAGAAGCCTCTGAGTTATGACTCTGTCCCTCCAGCATGTCCTATACATGTATGTGCTGAGGTTCAAATCTTTAGCTCTCATGGTTCTGGTGGATTTGGATTGCTTGCAGTGAAGCATGTCCACCAAATCCTGATTTGACATGGTCTTGTATGTCAGGCATAGGTCACCTGTAAGTATGCGGTATGCTACTGAATAAAGCTGGATTTCCTTTAGTCTGGAAGCATATGACATGTGTTGTAGACCCCTGATCTTCTTGGTAAGGTACTTTTGGGGTCTCTCCAGCTGTTGCAAGTGCTAGGTGAGGTACATACCAAATGGGGCTTTGTATTCAATCATGGGCCTGATAAGGGAGAAGTATAGTGGTACAATGACCTCCTTTGATCTGGATGGAAAATCCTTCATGATAAGGTGGGCAAGATAGAAAGTCTTTCTAACCACTTTGGCAACATGGGTGTCAAACGAGACGTCACTATCTACATGTGCCCCCAGGTGTCTGATTTGTTTTCTGTGCTCAGTGGGTTGCTGTCTATGTATTGATTTGTGGGTACTTCGTTCCTCCCAAAGGGGATGACTACACATCAGTTGCATTCAGTTTCAGGCCATGATTCCGGCACCAGCTATCTGTCTTTGTGACGGCATTCTGTAGGATGTGTGTGCCGGCTGATGTATTCACTATGGTGCCTAGGTTGCAGTCATCTGCAAACTTTGTCAGCCACAACCCTCCTATGTTTGCTTTCACATCTGAAAAGTAAATGCCAAATAAGAGGGGTCCCAGGACAGATCCTTGTGGGACACCACTTGTGACTGGCTTTGAATCTGACAAGGCACCTGCAATGTCGACTTTATGGGTCCTGTTTCTTAGCCATTTTGCAACCTATCCTGTGACATATGGTGTTATATTTCAGCTGTTGAGCTTGTCTATGATGCCTGAATGGGGTATTGTGTCAAAGGCCTTAGCCAAGCGCAGGTAGGCTGTGTGGACCGTAGCCCTCATCAATGGCCCTACTGACAGTTTCAAAATAGTCAACTGGATCTGCCCTGTACAAAGCTGAACTGGGTGGGATCAAGGGTCTGTAGGTCACCAATGTCTCTGTTTAAGAGCTCCATAATGACTCTTCCCATAGCTTTGCAGACAAGGCTGGTTAAGCTTGTGTGGTGGTAGTTGCCAGGGTCTGTGGAGGCATCTCCTTTGTGGAGTGGGACCACTGTTGCTGCACGCCAGTGTTCAGGTACATATCCTGTAGCAAGGCTAAGGTTAAATAGCATTTGTATATACGGGTTTAGCTCCTTCTGGAGTTCACATAGCATGCAACTGGGGATACCATCAGGTCCCATTGATGCTGTGTACTTGTCTTTGCTGAGTGCGGCTCTCACATGGACATCCGAGATGACAGTGAGGTTACATTCAGCTGTGATAACTATCTTCTTTTGGCGGTGAGGGAAGGAAAATTGCACTGAACCTGTCTGCCAGAATGTTGCCAATATCTGTCAGGTCACTGAAATATATGTTGTTGTGTACCAACTCTGAGCATATCTGAGGGTTCCCACCCAGGTTTCTGACATAACTGAAGAAGGCAGTGTGGTTATCTTCATTGTCTTTGGTGATTTATGTCTCCAAGTTGACCTTGGATGACTTTATGAGAGAATGTAGCTTTTTACTAGTGCTGATCACAGCTGCCTTCCTTTTAGGAGATGTAGCTCTGTCTTGCATTAGTATCCTTCATCTGTTATACAGTTTGTTTATGGCTGGGGCCCACCAGACAGGCCACTTTCCCTTGGTGGAGAGGGTCTTGTTTTTATTTGTGATTGCATGGTCCATGCATTCTCGGAGATGTCCGTAGAAAGCGTCTGTGAAGGAGTCACCAATGTGTGTTGTGGTTTCCACTGGCCCAGTGGGCTTAACGGATACCATCTCAGTCCGAAGAAGTGTGAAGTCAGCTTTTGAGATGTTTGTCACTATACTCTTTGTATTATACTAGCACTGACACAAGTGTAGACAATTTCCCAGAATCCATCAAACAAAATGGACATGCAAAATGTAACACTTCCACAAGAGGGGTAAGCATACTGGATGTGATAATCAGAAATATGTGTACTGGATGTCAAGATGAGAAGTGTATCCTTCACTGGTAAGACCAGACCATAGAGTAATCACACTGTAGTTACACATCCCGACCCCAGTCCCTGACCAAATTACCACAGTGAAACACATGTATAAAGCATAGCTTGCACCCCTACAAATCAATGTGGAATCCATGAAAAGCCCTGTGCAGGTCCAGAATATGGGACACACTGCAGAACATGTTATACAGGCATACCATGAACACAGCCAAGAGTGCTTGGAGTCTGCAATCACAAACAACAAGACACAATGCCATACACCCAGGCATCTGGCATGCTGGACTCCAGCAATTACTAAACCATTGAAGAGAATGAGGAAGCTACCACATGATAGATCAAACATAAAAGGTGAAGTAATCAGTGATCACTAGTATGGCAATAAAATGTGTCCACACATACAATCCACTAAGGCCAGGCAAAACAAGTAGAATCTGTGAATCCAGTGGCAATGTGACATCTGTCCCAGGTACACAGACAACAACAACTCACCCCAATAAATACAAATGTATGTGATAGACGCAACCAGGTAGCCAAACCGGAGCCTGAGCACCCCCAAATCAGTACTGTCAAAACTAGTCATGAGGACAAGGTATCCACATACACCACAAACCCAGTCCCACATAGACCTACAACGACTGTAAACCAAACACATAAACACAAAAACATTCCCAGAGGCCCTAATTACAAACACACAACACCAACACAAGCCTCCAAAGCAGACACCCAATAAAACAACCTCCAGACATAGCACATGTAGCATAGTACACAAAGCTGGTGTGCCAAACAGTCACAGGACAGAAGGAGAAACAACATGCCTGATACAGTTGTAATAGGTGACTCCATAGTGAGACATGCTGCTGTTCCAGGGATGGCTTGCACCTGTTACCCATGAGCATCGGGATATTGCCTAAGGCTTTTGCCACCTACAGTGATCCTTTTGTAGGCAAGGCCGAAAAGACCAACCCACCACCATAGAAAACAAAACTGGAAAGAAACAGAAAGGTAATGCTGATCAATGCCAGATGTGTAAACCTCAATATGCATGCTCCTGAGGCCCTCCCCAGTATGGAGAACATTGATGTCTGTCCAGTGATAGAAACCTGCTGCAAGCCTCATGACAGCACACCAGCACTACCAGGTAATAGCACATATCATGTGTTATGGCCACAAAACCTGTAACAAAACATAAAAGGAGGGTGAGTATCCATATTCAGCACAGACACCCATACGTCCAGTTAACTGACAATGCTTATGTCATTGCAGTCCACCCATGTGCAACTAACCGTAGGCAAGACTGCTGTACAGTCTGTAGCATGCTACAGACCACACTCTCACACACAGGAATCCCACCCCACTGTCCTGAAGACAGTGGACAGTATGAATGTACCACCAAATACAAAACAAGGTACACACAAATTACCACATAGGTGGTAAACCATTATGTGTGAGAGGAGTAATCAGGGACCTAGTGACACAAGTGGACAGTCACCTGTTATGTGACAGTCACATCGCCAATTTGTCTAGGAAGACTGTCTATATTGGACACTGTATCATGAAAGGATTCACATCTACGTCAACAAAGGTCATTGTGCCCCTATACTGTTCCCCTATTAGACCATATTGTAATACAATGCCTCATTTGGGATGTACATTACCTGGCACCTGCAGCAGTTAGAAAGACCTCAAAGGCACCTCAGCAAGAGTCATAAAGGGTCCCACATATATCTCATATGCTGTCTGGCTGTAGACACCACAGCTGAATGCAGTCACATACTGCCTACACAGAGGCATTGTATGTCTGTTGTACAAGTCCATGTCCAACACAGAAGTAATGGACATGCTCCACCCCAGAAAACTCAAAGCCATCGGAGCTGTGTGAGTCAGAGATGTCAACCTTAACACATAATCAAATAGGATGTGCTGGAGGGACAGATACCTAACCCTGAGTCTCTCCACACCCTGGAACAGAATACCACTACATGTTATGCAGAGCCCCTCACTGACACTCTTCAACAGGAAGTTAGCAAAATGTATGGATAATTGTAGATGCACACTGGGGGTCTTTACTGTGTCATGTCCAGACAGAGGCACAGCTAAGTAAATCATAAATGGCCATAATATTCACATAGCAAGGGTGGCAAAAGCCACACACACTGTGGCTAGGCTTACAAATGCCCTAGGGTGGATAGCCTAGTATGAACCTATGAACCTATTATGATACAAATTGTACAGGACACTAAGGATAACCCCAAGGCTGCTGCAACTGATGGTAGTAAGCATGTTGTGAATTCCCGGATATGCTCTGGATCACACAAATATTACAAACAACATACCAAACACACACACGTATTGCCAACATACATCCTGACAGGTGCAGTGCAAACCCCCCCCCTCATAATGCAAAATATCTTTCCCAGCAGACTGCTGCCTCCCTGACATTATATCAGCCTTACCACAGGATATGTACCCAAAGAGCAGTGTACAACAGTGGTTGTTCTCAAGAATGGTGTAGCCTAAATGGATACTAAAAACAACCACCACAGAATCCTGAGAAGCTTGGTCTGCACAGCTATGGAAAGGATCAGCATGTACCGCAGACATAACGATATTGGGGATCTACTGACACCCGACCCTACCCAGTGTGGGTTAATGAAGTGCAGACCCCACCCCTAAACATGTGTGACTCAGTTGAAACAGTAATTGAGGTCACTGATGAGGGCAATGTGGTCCACACAGTGTAGCTGGACCTTGCAAAGCCTTCCATACAATACCCTATGTGTTCAATATAGATATGCTCACCAGCTTATATATACACCCCAATGTCACTAGAGGGGTTGCAATCCAGACCAACGACAGAACTGACATGGTCAGACATGCTGCAGCCATGTCAGACTACAAACCACATATAACAGGTATCCCACAAAGCTTGGTCCTGGGACCTTCCCCGTCTGGTATATATGCCCCATAGGTACAGGCCAACATGTAAGGACTGTGCCTGAACATGTTTGCAGAGGACTACATACCGCCTAACATATCTGACACTCCAGCTGACACAAGCATCCCACAAAAGGGCCACATAGAAACAGACAACCGGTGCCATAGCCATGTCAACATGTTAAATGGAGAAAACTGTATAGTCAACCTCTGTGGATATACAGTAAGTGACCAACAATTACCACATAGGTGTTAACCCATTACATACTTAACATGTAATGACAGACCTGGGTACACAAGGTGATAGATATCCTGCATTGGACAAACATGTGGCTGTTGTGTTAACAGAAACAATCCATATGCCAACCTAATCATGAAGGTTATGACATCTAGATAAGGGGAGGTCATTGTGGTTCTGCAATTATCCTTCATCAGCGTTACAAATGACCACAACAGCCCCTGTGGGGTGTACCTCAGCAGACACCTCCATCAACTGTAAAGTCCACAACAGTACTTCACCAGGAGTATCATAGAGCTTGAACACATGTAATGTGTTGCCTGATTAAACAGAGTTCAACTCCACACACTGCCATGCTGGCCACCCAGACGCAAGCTGTGCCTGATGTAGAAAGCCATGTCCAAGTTGGAATCAATGAACATGCTGCACCTTGTACAATCTGAATGGCAGTAAGCTATGCACATGAGGGACCTGAACCCCAGCACTGACATACATAGGACAAGCTGTACTGCATTATCCATAACACAGAAGCCACCCCCACGCATGAGTAAACTACCAGTACAGGTTATCCATAGAGTCACTCGTTGATTCTCCTCAACAGGAATCTTAATGAGTGGATGGGAGATGGTAGGTTTACCCTGGGTATCAATATTATGTCACAGGTAGACAGAGGCACAGTATACTAAACAAGACATATGTCATGGCAAACTACACTTACAATGTGTCGAAGGACAAACACACTCTCTGACTAGCATTAGACATGGCCTAGGGCACATCGGTAGTGTTTGCCAATGTACACCTATGTTGTGGAATACTCTACTGATGTTGGATGAGGCTGTTGTAAGTAGTTCATATCTGAACATAATGCAACATGGTCAGATAGGTTCATAGGTTCATAGGTTTATACTAGGCTATCTGCCCTAAGGCAGTTATAAGCCTAGCCCAGAGTTTTGTGGCTTACGCCACCCCTTATATGGAAACAATACTGTGCCCATTAGTTTGTTGTGCCTCTGTCCAGCAGTGACACAGAGACGATCCCCGGGGTAAACCTATAATCTCCCATCCACAGGTCAAGATTCCTCTTGAACAGAGCCAGCGAGGTGCTCTGCCTCACATGGACCGGGATTGTAATCCACAGCATAGGGAGTCTCTGAGTGATAAATCTATCCCTCCAACATGTCCTACTTATATCCCTGCTAAGGTTTAAGTCACTTGCCCTAGTGGTTCTGGTGGATTTGGAGATTTAGAGGTGGAGCATGTCCATTACTTCCTGGTTGGACATGGCCTTGCATGTCAGGCACATGTCACCTCTGAGCAGACGGTATGTGACTGAATAGAGCTGGAGTGTCTTCAATCTGGCAGCATATGACAGATGTTGGAGTCCCTTTATCCTTTTGGTGGGGGACTTTTGGGGTCTCTACAATTGCTGCAGATGTCGGGTGAGATACATCCTGAATGGGGCATTGTACTCGATCATTGGTCTGATAAGTGAAGAGTACAGGGGAACAATAACCTCACTAGATCTGGATGTGAATCCCTTCATGATCAGGTGGGCAATGTAGAAGGTCTTTCTAACCACTTTAGCAACGTGAGTGTCAGAAGAGAGGCCACTGTCAACCTGGGTCCCCAGGTCCATGATAACCTCCTCTGTGCTTAGAGGATTGCCACCTATATGATAGCTTGGGGTTACCTTGCTCTTCCCGAGGGGTATGACTATACATGTTTTGGCATTTAACTTCAGGCCATGGCTCTGGCACCAGCTATCAGTTTCCGTGAGTCCCTTCTGAAGGATATCCGTGTCTGATGCACTGTCCACTATGGTGCCCAGTTTGCAGTCATCTGCAAACTTTGTCAGCCAAAGTCCTCCCATGTTGGCCTGTACTTCTGAGAAGTAGATGACGAACAATAGGGGGCCAAGGACCAAGCCCTGTGGGACACCACTTGTGACCGGCTTGGAGTCTTACATAGCGCCAGCAACTCTAACCCTGTGGGTCCTGTCCTTAAGCCAGTTTGCAACCCATCTTGTGACATATGGGTTCACATTTAAGTTGGTAGGTTTTTCTACAATACCCGAGTGGGGTATTGTGTGAAAGCCTTTGCAAGGTCAAGGTAGGCTGTATGGACTGCCTTTCCCTCATCAATGGCCTTAGTGACTGTTTTGAAGAAGTCGACCAAGTTCAAAAGGCATGATCTGCCCTTGACCAAGCCAAACTGGGACGGGTCCAATGTCTGCATGTCCCCTATATCTTTGTTTATGAGCTCCATTATGATCCTCTCCATAGCTTTGCAGACTAGACTTGTTAAGCTTATGGGGCGGTAATTACCAGGGTCCGTAGAGGCACCGCCTTTGTGTAGATGTGCACAACTGGACCCTAGCCAGGCTGTTGTGCACACTATGGAAATGTAAAGCAGTGATAGGACTAAAGCCCAGGATACTGTCCACCACAGTGAAAGTACTGAACCACTACACTATACAGTACTACAGTGTTAGGTCAGTATGAACGGATGTTGACAATTGTATGCAAAGTATCCCATGCAAAACCTGCAGGCACAGTATAATCACTGTTGTGTTCACACAAAAGCAGTTGGACAGTAACTACACAACATGGCACAGAACACACAACCATAAACTGGAGATATTTGTTGAAGGTCACACTCATCCACAAATGTGATGGGCTGCAGAGTTCAACATATGGAAAGCTCACACTGGGCATGCTCACACACTTTGATAAATGAGACATCTTTCACACAACATGCCATGGGAAGGCTGAACTGGGCATGCTCACACACTTAGTCCAAATGTTCCTCTTAGCAACTGGGAAAACACACCACAGGATGCTCATTCCCCTTTCTAAACACTGATGATGTCAGCACCCTATAAGTATATCAGGAGAAAAGAAATCTCCCAGTAATCCGAATAGCGCGCTCCGCTAATGCGTCCGTTTCTAGTGTCATAACATAGTTAGGTAGGGATTTGAATCCGGCAAGTGTGTGTGAAGGGGGGTAAGTGTGTGTGTAAGTGTGTATGAAAGGAACATCCCTTTTGGCAGCTGTGAAAACACACCACAGGATGCTCATTCCCCTTTCTAAACACTGATGATGTCAGCACCCTATAAGTATATCAGGAGAAAAAAAATTCACCAGCAATCTGAATAGCATGCTCTGCTAATGTATCTGTCTCTAGTGTCATAACATAGTTAGGTAGAGGTTTGAATCCAGCAAGTGGCAAGTGTGTGTGAAGGGGGGTAAGTGCGTATGAAAGGAACATCCCTTTTGGCAACTGTGAAAACACACCACAGGATGCTCATTCCCCTTTCTAAACACTGATGATGTCAGCACCCTATAAGTATATCAGGTGAAAAGAAATCCCCCAGCAATCCGAATAGTGCGCTCTGCTAATGCGTCCGTCTCTAGTATCATAACATAGTTAGGTAGGGGGTTAAATCCAGCAAGTGCCAAGTGTCTGTGAAGGGAGGTAAGTGTGTATGAAAGAAACATCCCTTTTGGCAACTGGGAAAACACACTACAGGATGCACATACCCCTTTCTAAACGATATCACAATTAATTATGGCTTTTGATTCCAGACATGTCACGTGTGTTTTGCTCACACAGAATGCCCATGTGTACGGGTTGTTTCTCACAATAATGCATGACATCGATTAAACCAGTTATGGCAATGCACACATGATGTATGTGTGTGCCAAATACACATATGTACCTGTGACCTTCAATAGTTACCATGTGTGATGCCTGCCACATGTGAATACATGGTATTTGCACAGGGTAACATTATGACTGTGGTCTTCTGTGCAGGTGCTGCATGTGGGATGTGTATATACAGTGTGAGATGTAGATGCTATCAACCTAGTAGTGAGGGATACACACCTGGTCTGGGGCATATAGTCTACATGTTGTTGATGAACAGGTGCTGCATGTTTTCACCTGTTGTGGGAGTGGTAAGAAGTTGTTCCATAGCAATGCAGTGACCGCATGCTAAGAACCGTTCAGCTAGGGTGTTGTAGCTACAGTAATTCATTACCATTCAGTAATATGTCAGCATTCCTGGTGAGGGTCTGATGCCAACCAAGGTCAGGGTTCTACCAGCCTGTGTCACTTGCTTAGTGAGCACTTCCATGTTCCCTATCATGTATCCCAGTGAGGAACATCACACATCAGCTGTAGTGGCATGGACAATGACTGAGTCATATGTGTCCATGCATCTGACTGACCTGTATGCTTGTGTTATGTGGTGGACCATAGTGCCCCATGAGCATATCACTGTGACCTTCACCTTGTCCAGCCTGGTGAGCATGACCTCACTGTACTGGACAATAAAAGTACCTAACACAACTGCAGCAGTAGTGTTGTATAGCTGTACAGACTGTGCTTGTTTGGCACACAGGATTTGTGTGCTATGTGTTATGCGTGCTGTGTTCAGGCCTAACGTATGACTGTGTGCCAGCTGCAGAGGGGTCTGCCACTCAGGCAGGATGCTATCCTTAGGCTCCACGAATGGCCCGGTGTGTTTCCGTGCTTGTATTGCTGTCAGTGTAGGTCCACATCAGACTGGTATTGCAGTCACTGTAGTATTTCATGCCACCTGACAGGTTATGCCAGTACTGGGTTCAGAGTGCTTAGTCCACAGTTTGGCCATGTGATTCCATCTCATACATGTGTTGTACATCCATGGGTAGGGGATAGGGTTGACTGTGTACATGTGGCAGCTGTGACATTACTACATGACTCACATATTCCACAACTGTACCATAGAGATGACTGACAACTGACCTTTGCACATGCTACCATAGTATTGAGATTGCATTGGTGATTAACAGCACATAGGGCCAATGGTGAACAAGATACATAGGTCCATAGGTTCATACTAGGCTATCTGCCCTAGGGCATTTATACACCTAGCCAGAATGTGTGTGGCTTTCACCATGCATTGTAAATCTATCTTGCTATGCCCTTTTCCAAGGTTAGTATACTGTGCCTCTGTCTAACAGTGACACATAAGTGATACCCAGGGTAAACCTACAATGTCACATCCAGTCATTAATATCCCTCTTGAAGATAGTCACTGAGTGACTCTGCCTAACCTCTATTGGGATAATATTCCAGAGTGAAGGGAGCCTCTGAGTTATGAATGTGTCCCTCCAGCATGTCCTATGTATATCACTCCTGAGGTTCAAGTCTTTCCAGCGTGTAGCCTGATGGGATCTGGATATACTGAGGTGCAGCATGGCCATTAAGTCAGGGTTTGACATGGCTTTATATGTCAGGCATAGGTTGCCTATAAAGAGGCAGTATGCCACTGAGTAGAGCTGCTGTTTCTTTAACCAGTCAGTATGTGGCATCTGTTTGAGCCCTTTGATCCTCTTGTTGAGGTACTTTTGTGGTCTTTCCAGTCAGTTGCTGCAGGTGTCTGGTAAGGTGCATGCTGACAGGGGCATTGTAGTCAATTATGGGCATGATGAGGGATGAGTAAAGAGGCACAATGTCCTCCCCTGATCTACATGTGAATCCCTTCATGATGATGTGGCCCATATAAAATGTTTTCCTAACCACTTTGTCCATGTTGTTGTCAAATGGTAGAATGCTATCAACTTGTGTACCCCAAGGTCCATAATTCCTTCGTCTGCACTTAATGGATTAACACATATGTGGTACGTTGTGGTCACTTTGTTTTTGACAAAGGGGATGACTATACACTTTTTGGCATTCAGCTTGAGGCCATGGCTGTGGCACAAGTCGTGTGTTTCCAAGAGCCTCTTTTGGAGGATGCGTGTGTTAGCTGGAGAGTTGATTATGGCGTCCGGTTTGCAGTCATCTGTGACTTGCTCAGCCACAGTACTTCCATGTTGGCCTGTACCTCTGATAAATATATACTGAACAAGACAGATCCCAGGGCTGAGCCTTGTGGGACACCACTTGTAACTGGTTTTGAGGCTGACATGGCTCCAGCAATTCTAACCATGTGTGTTCTGCCCTTGAGCCACTGTGCAATATCTGTAGTGACATAGGGGTTAATATGTACACTGGTGATCTTCCCTAGAATGCACAAGTGGGGTATTGTATCAAAGGCTTATGCAAGGTCCAGGTAGGCTGTGTAGACCACCTTCCCCTTGACAGTGGCCTTGGTGACTGTTTCAAAGAAATCAAACAGGTTTTAGAGGCAGGATCTGCCATTAACAAAGCCAAACTGTGTATGATGACATGTCAGTAGGTCCCCAATATCTATATTTATGAGGTTTATGCTGATTCTTGCCATAGCTTTGCAGACCAAGCTATTCAGACGTATGGGGCGAATAGTGTCCAGGATCCGTTAAGGCACCACCTGAATGTAGAGGGACCACTGTTGCTGTACGCCACTCTTTGGCCACATATCATGTAGTAAGGCTGGGATTGAACAGTAGTGTTATGTCTGGGTGTAGCTCTTCTTGGGGTTCATGTAGGACACAGCCTGGGACACTGTCTGGTCCCATTGATGCAGTGTTTATTGCTTTGGAGAGGGCAGCTCTTACCTGAGCATCTGAGATGTCAGGGGGGGGCAGCACTCTGCTGGGAGAAATATTTGCTCTTTTGGTGTGGAGGGGGGAGAAGGTAACAGTGAACCTGTCCACTAGGATGTTGGCAATGTCTGTGTGTTTGGTATTTTGTGTGACATCTTGGACTACCTCTGAGCATATCTGGGTATTACCACCCAGGTTCCTAACATAACTACAGAAAGCCTTGTGATTATCCTCAGTGTCTTGTGGAATCTTCTCTCAAAGATGGCCTTAGACAATCTTATGGGTGCTTGTAGTTGTCTTCTAATACTCATCAGTGATGCCTTCACATTTTGGGAGTTTGTTGTATCATGTAGTAGCTTCATCCTTCTATTGTATTGTTTGTTTATGGCTGGTGTCCAGCACACAGGACGTCTGCCTTTGGAGGATTGGGTCTTGCTTTCATTTGGGATTGCATGATCCATGCATTCCTGAATGTGTCCATAGAATGCCTTTATACAGGTGTCTGCAGTCTGGTCCATATTTTCAACAGGCCTGGGGGCTTTGAAGGTTTCCACATCATTTATGAGGAGTGTGAACATGCTTGACATGAGTTGTTGACTGTATTCTTCTGTGCAGGGGGTGGCCTTGGGATGTGAATATCCAGTGAGATTAGTTTATGGTCTGATCTTACCAGTGAGGGATACACTTCTGGTCTGGAGCATAGAGTCCCCATGTTGGTGATGATCAGGTTCAGTATGTTTTTCCCTTTTGTGTGAGTGGTAACAAGTTGTTCCATAGCATATTGGTATATAAATTCCAGTAATCTGTGGGCTAGGGTGTTGGAGCTACAGTCATGCTCCCAGTCTATGTTTGGGTAGTTTAACCCACCCAATATAATGGTGTATGGACAGACCTACATATTTCCAACTGTTTTCAGGAAGGCCAAGTGCAGTTCTTGTGTTTGTGAGGGTGGTCTGTAGCAGGCTATAACCTGGAAGGCAGTTTTACCCATTGTTACCTGCATATGGATAGCCTCTGATGTTTGGTGCTTTGCCACCAACCTGGAGGTGTGGGTATCTTGGATGAATATCAATACACCCCCTCCTTTTGTGGTTTTGTGCAAGTTTTGGGCCTGAAAAGCATGGTATGAGGTATAACTTGGTAGTGCTGGAGTGCTGTAGGTAGCCCTGAATCCGGTATCTGTTACTGCACAGATAGTGATGTTCCCCATGCTGAGGAATGTTTTGAGTGTGTGCATCATCAGGTTTAGAGTCCTGCAGTGGCATATATGACTGCTCACGTGGACAGATGCCAGGTAAGTCATATGCAAAGTGTCATAGGCAACGTACATGTGCACAGGAGAAACAGTGACATTCTGTCAAGTGAGACATGAACATACATATAGTAAGCTATGCAGATGTCACTAGGAGTCCACAGAAGCTGTGTAACTCTGCATGGCAGGTCGGATCAGTATTCCAGGGTAACTGCAAGGAAACATGCATGCAAACATAGCTACTGTAAGCAGGGCTGCATGTAGTCCATTGTACAACAAACAAGCTGTACCACTATCAGTAGGTAACACTGCAAATGCTCACCAGCTGACATATGAATACCTATGTCACCAAAGGTGATACTTACCAGACCACGGACAGAAATGACATGGCCAGACATGCTGCATCCCACATGAACACATATCTCAAGCAACACAGACCTCACAATGTCAGTGTTCATAACAGGCACAGCCCATAAGGCCAAACACAATGTGTGACACACCTATAATAGGTGATGCCATAGTCAGACACACTGACGTCCAGCCCTCCAGACTGAGCAAGGTGAGGGTCACATTTAGCTACCTGTCGGGTGATAGAATGTGCCACATAACACAAGCACTCAGGTCACTCCACAGCAAGTACAAGTATGAGGCAGTCATTGTCCATGCTGGTGTGAACAACCTGAGACGTACCTCCCTGGACCACATGGAAAGAGACACAGAGGAGCTCTTACACCACCCTCTCAAACTCAGGAATCCCAAACAGCCTTCATGACGACACAGGAGAGTATAGATTTCTCTGCAAACACCATCATACTGGGTGATGTCAACTACCCAAACATAGACTGTGAACATTACTCAAGCCACAATATCCAAGCTCTAGGGTTCCCATAGTTCAGAAACTCTTTAGCTATGGAACAGGTAGTCAACATTCCCACAAGAGGGGAAAATATACTAGACCTGATCATAACAAACATGAGTACAAAATGCTCACCACTTGAAGTATATCCCTCATTGTTGCAATCAAACCATATACTAATCACACTGGAGTACTGGATCCCCCACATATGCAAACCTCAAGCACATCGATGTGTGTGTGGGAAATGCCCCTATTAGCAACTGTGACAGTACACTACAGGATGCAGATTCCCCTTTTGAAACACTGATGATGTCAGCACTCTATAACTATATTACCTGAATTAAAGTTCTCCAGTAATTCGTATAGCGTGCTCCGCTAATGCGTCTTTCTCCAGTGTCATAACATAGTTAGATAGGGGTTTGAATCCTGCAAAGGGAATGTATGTGTGTTAGTATGAGTGGGGTTTGTGTGTGTACATAATGCTGTGAGGGAAAAGTGCCTTTTGCCAACTGGGAGAACACACTACAGGGTGCACATCCCTCTTCCTAAACACAGATGATGTCAGCACCCTCTAAGTACAGCATTAGAAAGGATTGCTCCCATTAATGCAAATAGCACACTCTGCTAACGTGTCTGTCTCTAGTGTCATAACGCAGTTAGGTAGGGGTTTGAATCTTGCAAATGGAAAGTGTGGGGTTAGTGTGTGTGCACAATGCTGGGGGTGGGATGGGGCTATGCACTGCAGGGTGCACATTTCCTTTAAGAAACAGTGATGTTGACAGCACCCTATACAAACAACATGACAACAGACAACTGCCAGTACTCAGTATAGTGCTACATGCTACTGTAACATGCACATGTACCAGAATATACCTAGATAGTGTTTTGAAACCTGAATGTGGCAAGTGTGTGGATGTGGGATGTTTCTGTGTGTGCATTTCCGTATGGAAAACATGTTTGATGTGGCAATCAGGGTACCACAGTACCTGATGCACATTACACTTTTAAACTAATGAGGTTGCCTGCACCCTGTGAGTACAGGTAGAGAAGAGGAAATCTGTAGTAATCCACATAGTGCACTTTTCAAATGTGTACCTGTCATGTATTGACAGCTACTCATGTAAGGTAATAAATAATGGAAATGTCAGGTGAGTGTGTGCATGTGTGGGGGTAGCAGGGTGTGTGTAAATGCATGTGTGACAGAACAGATACATAGCAAGGCTCATAAGGCAAACCCACATCCATACGTATCACAAAGGATGAGGAACTAAGAGTAATGCTACTCAACACCAGAAGTCTAGACCTCAAGATACACGCACTCAAAACTCTAATTAGCATTATGGAGATCGATATCTGTGCAGTAACAGAAACCTGTTTCAGGTTTCCCGGGAGCACACCAGCACTACCAAGTTATACCTGTTACCATTCTTGTCGGCCCCAACACTTGGACCAAACAACAAAAGGAGAGAGAGTATCAATATTCATCAAAGATTCCCACACCTCCACATTGGTGGCAAAGTACCACATAGGTGTTAAGCCATTAAGTACAGAAGAAGTAATTGGGGACCTGGGGAACACACTTGATAGCAATCTGTCATTTGTCAACCATGTGGCCAAAGTGGATTGAAAGACATGTTATATAGCCCAGCTAATCATGAAGGGATTCACATGTACAGCAGGGGAGGTCATCGTGCCTCTTTACTCATCCATCATCAGGCCTATAATTGAGTACAATGCCCCTTATAGAATGTACCTAACCAGACACCTACAGCAACTGGAAAAACCCCAACAGTACCTCATCAAGAGGATCAAAGGGCTCAAACAGATGCCATATGCTACCCAGTTAAAGAAAAGCCAGCTGGACTCAGTGGCATACTGCCTGTTCAGAGGCAATCTGTGCCTGCCATATACAGCCATGTCCAACCCAGAAGTAATGGACATGCTGCACCTCAGGAAATCAAACTCCCATACAGCCACACGCTCAGGAGACCTGAACCTTAGCACTGACATAAATAGGACATGCTGGAGGGACATATTCCTAATCCAGAGGCTCCCTTCACTCTGTAATGAACTTACAGTACAGGTTAGGCAGAGTCCCTCATTGACTCTCTTCCATAGGAATCTGGATGAGTGGATGGAGATCATAGTTGTACCCCGGGTATCACTTCTATGTCACTGTTAGACAGAGGCACAGTATACTAACCTCGGAAAAGGGCATAGCAACATAAATGTTAATTGGGTGGCAAAAGACAAACACATTCTACTAGGCTTATCAATGCCCTTGGGCAAATAGCCTAGTATGAACCTATGAACCTATGTGTACTGCTATAGTATGTCTGCCATATGTTGCATGTGTGTGTGTTGTGGGGGATGTGCAGGTAATGGCCAGATATTTCTGCACAGGCAACACGTCTGAAACACTCTGGGTGTTCATCCCTACATACTGTATGTGTGTTGCCATCCAACCCTGTGATGTGGACACACATTACTCAGCCTGGATATACATATCCCAACAACACCACAAGCACAGTACACTACCTTGCTATGTATGTATGTACTTACACAGTTATTCACTAGTTAGGACTGTGATGCTATCCATGCAGCCCACTGGGCCAGTGGAAGCCACAACACACACTGCTGGCCCCTTTTCAAAAGCTTACCACAGACATCCCACATAGTGCATGTAATGTGCACACACATATCTAACCCAGACCGTATGCACACCACTTATTTATCCTGTCCAGTGGACTACAGATACAGGCACATTGTATAACAATAGCAGGAGGCTACTGCAGCACAGAGCAGATTCACATGAAGGCAAAGCATCTGTGGTCAGCAATGGTAAGATGCTTCACATTCACCAAATGCACAGATATTGGCAACATTGTTGCAGACAGTTTAGGTGCAGGTATCCCCCCCATTCTCCTACACAAGTGGAATTAGTTATCACAGATGACTGTAACCTCCCTATCATCTCACATGTCCAGGTGAGGGCCACCCTCAACATTGCAGAACACACAGCATCACTGTTACAAAATGGTATCCCTGGGCGTTGGATACGTTTACCCCTAGAGGACATAGCACCACATTACAGACTGATATTAAACCCTGGCCATACTACAGGATATGTACCTGAACAGTGCCATACATACACAGTGGTCCCACACCAATGAGGAGGAACCTCTACTGACCCTGGGAACTACTGCATCATATGCATAACTGGCCTTGTGTTCTAAGCTATGGAAGTTTTAAGTATGGATGACATGTACAGCAATATTACATATGTATATATATCAGGACTATGTACACACAACCTATCTCATGGACATACCTATAGATAGTGAACTATGATACATTTGGAGGTTTCACAGTAAACACAGTATTAACCTGCTACTTTGCATTACCTGTGTTTGTGTCAGCTGTTGCTGTGTCAGTGGTGCTACTTGCTGTTTGCTGCTGCTGCTGCTGGTTTTGTTGCTGGCTGTCTTTATTTTTTTTTTCTCTCTCTGTCTCTCTCTCTCTTTCTCTGTCGGTTTTGTGCAATGAATGTATTGCATGTGTGGAGTGTGAGTACTGGATGCTTTTGTAGGTATCTGCATAGGTCCATGTGATGGCCTCTGCACCAATTGTAAGGCAGCATTTGCTAATTGCATGCAGCCAGTTGTGTACTGATTGCATGTCTCACTGTGATTTCAGGACAGTGCTATAAAAGGGTATGTGAGATAGGCGTTGCCCTTTAAGATTGTAAGGGCGTGGACCATGCTGGTATGCTGTTGACAGTGTTCTGTGACTGTGAAGGTTAGTATGTCTCTCATGCTTCATGCTGTGTTGTAAATTCAGGTTGCTGCATTTCTCTCACCTGTTCCCTGTAGTGAGTCTGTATGCATACTGACACCTACAACTATATTTCATATGTATTGATATATATATATATATATATATATATATATATATATATATATATATATATATATATATATATATATATATATATATATATATATATATATATATATGTGTGTGTGTGTGTGTACATATACATACTTTCATATATGTACATTAGCTGACATTATTGGGTACAAGCTAACAATTAGCAGGGCTGTTTCTGTTAACACTAAACTAGTATGGGAATCCAGTAATTGGGACAGTAAAAGTCTGCCTGACATGCTTTGGTAGTACACATCCTATATTGCCTTTATCTTCATTCCTACTATTACATGTTCTACTTATTTTAGCACTATATTCCTGTATGAGAGTCATGGCTTACTGGTAGGTCATACAGACTAGTGTTACAATGGTGTTGTGGTAGGGCCTACTAGTATGCTTTTATTTTGCTTTCAAATTGAGTACAGGGCCTATCAATCAAAGTGCTGGAGGCACCTTTAAGTAGTTAAAGGGGTTAGTAGGTCTCACAGGAGTCAGGCTGTGTTGCAGATTCTAGTTGCTGCATTTATCTTCACTGTTTCCTGTAGTGAGTGTGTATGGATACTGACACCTACCACTATATTTCATATGTATTAATATATATATATATATATATATATATATATATATATATATATATATATATATATATATATATATATGTATGTGTACATATACATACCTTCATTTATGTTCATTACCTTACATTATTATGTACAAGCTAACAATTAGCAGGGCTGTTTCTGTTAACACTAAACTAGTATGGGAATCCAGTAATTCAGGCATTAAAAATCTACCTGACATGCTTTGGGTAGTACACATCCTATATTGCCTTTATATTGATTCCTACTATTACATGTTATATTTATTTTAGCACTATACTCTTGTATGAGATTCATGGCTTAGTGGTAGGTCATACAGACTAGTGTTACAGTGGTCCTGGGTTCGAGACTGACAGTGGGAATTTATTTTTCTTTTGGAATGAGTACAGGACCTGTCAATCAAAAGTGCCAAAGGCACTTTTAAGCACTTAAAACCAGGTCTGCGTTTGCTGAGCTCACGCATTGCACTGGCAGTGAGCTCACACAAGTGCACACCCGCGCTATTTTCTTTGAAAGAAAAGAAAAAGGGGTGACAGGAAAGTGGTAAAAAAGGTGTCACAAAGAGGGTAAAACAGTAGGGAAACAAGCTTGGAATTTGCAGGAAGGATGTAGGTGAGGCCCATAGCTGCCCATGTCTTTCTCAGCAACAGCTGTGCATTTGTATGCAATTTGGTGTGACATTTGGAACCTTCCACCCCTGAGAAAGGTATCCGGACAACATTAGGTAGTCGGTATAGCTGGGGAGGTAGGTTGGGTAGGTTAACAGACAAGATAGACAAGACGCATACAGGGGCGGTGTATGACACATGTGGGGGGGGGTTACACAATTGACAGGGACGGAGGTTGGGATATCCAGGGCACATGAGCCCACAGATGGCAACAGTGGGACTGATATCCCCACCCATAGGCAGTTGCCACTGTTCCTTCACAGCCCAGGACGGGGCTGTGCTGGGGGCTGCGCAGACGGGACAACGGGCATGCCCGTAAGCTGTGCCACCCAGGCCTCAAGCTGGCGTAGGGGCCCAAGAACAGAGTCTTGGATCTCCCTTCGCACCACAGACCATACACCTTGTAGGGTGAGTGGACGAGCTCCTCCGGCCACGCTTGCAGAGGGGGGATGGGCCCCATCCCCTGCAGTGCTTCCACCCGAAGGTGGCACAAGGCCACCGGAGGAGGGTCCAGCCTGGGCACTAGTGCCAGGTGCAGTCGCCAGCTGAGGTGAGAGAGGTGGGTCCGCTGGGACCTGCCTTCCCAAGTGTTCTAGGTTTGTGAGTATGTTATGTTAGTTTGGGTTAGTGGCATATTATTCCATTCAAATTAGTTGTAACAGCATGCATTGGTATTCCCATTAAACAAACACCCAGATATTAACACCATTGAACAATGGGCATATCAATATCACATGCATTATTTGAACGGAAATACACAATCAAACAACATGCAGGGTTGATTAATGGCAACAGGCCATGAGGTTTGCAGGTATGAACAGGGCACATGCAACAACAGACATGCATATATTTTTGAAACAGGACAAATGTCCATGGTTAATGAAATGTTCACATACCAATATTTAGTGAGTGTTTTAATTTGCAATTATAGGGTGGGGTGGAGAAAGAAAATGATGACACATTCATAAATTATACATTGATATACATTTGTAATAGAAACACAATTAACTTGTGGGTGATAGTTTCAAAATGATTTTTAATTGACTGTCATGCTAGACCTGTTACAGATACATCACTATCCTAGTTATTTTGAATTTGATCAGATACAGTCAGACAATCATTCATTCTATCTGCAAATTGTTGACTGTCATCACCATATACAGATTTTGGCTTGAACATTCAAGATTCAGACACAGTGAAATCAGTTTGAGATGTTAAGTTTTAATTCCCACATGCATTTAGTTCTGTAGAACTACACTGAAGCCTATATATTCAGGAGTTATTACTACTTTATTCATTGATACATGACCCTTTCTGTCACTCTCACACACCCTGCAATTTCACAGTTCAGGTTGGTACTTCTAGGCTTTGTTCACATATTAGACCTGTGGTGATTCCAACACTTTCCAACAGCCTCACTTCTGTCATGATTCAGCATTTCAACAGGGGATATATCTCACATGTGATTACCTCAGATTCTGAAGCTGTACTCTTGAGACTACTGCAGGTTATACTACATTTAATTAAAGGTGGGACATCTGTATTACAGCACTATTTATTTCTATCAATTATATTTCCAGTTACACTTGCATACTGATGAACTTGTTGCAGCCATACCTGCAGACTTTCACTTGTTGCTTGCACATTATATTAATTTTAATCAATACATTGCAGTGTTCTGCTACATGCTACACTATAATATTTATTTACAAGTACTAGGTGGGGTTACTAACCTGCATGGTGGCGCAGCCGCGCCAGTCTGCGGTCATATGCCCATCGATTCATAGAGCGGACACCTGCAGCTGTAATACAAAATGAGTAATATTGGACTACACATCTCCATGGTATCAGCTAGTTGAATTCCTTACATACATAAGTAAAATGTAACTTACTCAGTAGTGGGGCGTTGGGCATATCCCGGGCCTCCTGGATCCATTGGGTCAACTGGTCTTGTTTACGTCGCTTCAGGTCCACATGGTGGTGACGGACCTGCTCACCAGTACGTGGAATCCCAGTAGCACTAGTGAGATCATGAGCCAACTGGTCCCATGCATCCGCCCTGTACGCTCCCCATGAGACCTGGCCCTGCATGAGTTGGGCCTCATGATGGTGAACTAGGAGCCAGATCATGTATCTGGACTCCTCAACCCCCCACCGCTGTGCTCGAAAGCAACGTCCCTCACCTACTCCACTCATTCTGCCTGCAGGTGTATTCTACAATTGTTTATGCTGTGTATTCCCGCCTATGGGGCTTATATATGCCGATTTTCCCGCACATTGCTCTGATTGGCCATTTTGGAATTGTATCTACTTCAAAGAAACTGCTTTCCCATGCTCCATTTTGGATTATATCCTATATATATGCTATTTCTGCATTTCTAAGTACTGCTGTCATGGCTTAGTGGTTTAGTACCTTGACTCTAGTGCATGGTATCCTGGGTTCGAATCTGACCACTGATTTTTAATTTTTCATGACTGTCTAGAAATGAGTTGAGGACCTGTCAATCAAACATGCCAAAAGCACTTTTAAGCACTTAAAACCAGGTCTGCGCTCGTTTGCGTGGAGCTAACGCATGCACACCGGCGGTTAGCTTGTGGGAGTGACGCGCACCTCCGCACAAACGGTGTGCACTGGGTTAAACCTTAATTGGCTAGTAACACACATGTTCAGCTAAGCACACCTAGTTGCACACAGTTTGAGCCTGTTAAACCGGTGCTTAGCTACGGGCAAGCAATTTGCAGCCTTTGAAACACTACTCAGCTACAGGCACTCTGTCTCACAGCAGCTTAGCTATCACTACATTTCTAAATAATTTTATTATTGTATTACTTGAAATATATGCTCCATTTCATTCCATTTTACAAAAGGAAATACTTTTACATTTGTACAATACTGTCAGGGGCCTTTTTAGTGCTTATTTACAAAAAAAAAAAAAGGTCGTTGTGTGGGCTCGAACCTTGCCTGTCTGCTCTTAAGCCAACAACTATACCGCTATGCTATTACTTCTTGGCTTACTTTGCATATTTAGTTCTTATATCCTTTTCCACTGATTGCTAACTGCAGTTGCGCTAGTAGCACACCCACTCACATGAGCGCACGCAGTAGCAAACATTTATGGGGTTTTAAAAAAAATAAAACAGTTTTCATTTTCATTTTATAACATCTGTTCACTTTTTACATTGCTGGTCTGTGGGGGCATGTGTTGTGTAGTGTGTTTATTCACATTTCCATGGCCTCTCTCGTGGCTGTTTACTTTCAGCCATTCTAGACTTCCGGGGGCGTGTCCGCTTGCAGGGCTTAGCCTATGGACACGCCCCCTACTGTCTTACACGGACCGTGTAAGAGTTATGGTGTGATTCAGCATGCCTCATGCACCTCATGCATATGCATGACATGCTGACATCACACCATTTAACTGCAGCCTCCGTGTAAGAGTTATAACTCTTACACAGAGGCTTCCTGAATCTGGCCCAGTGTCTCTCAAATCATAAGAATCTCAAATGTTCTGAAAATACAGCTGCATACACCTCAGTAAACAAGTACCTGCAACATAGTGGTAAGCTGACACAGACCTTTTATTATGTTTACATACATCAGTAGCTAAGGAATTTAGACAATTGCTAATGCTATGTATTCTTTCACACCACTTGGAAGTTGTGTACATCAAATGTATGCACTGTGTTGCACGTGTAATCAATATACTAAATAATACATATTCTGGTTATGAGAGAATGCAAAGCTTGTGTTTCTTGGTGATTCATAGGAAGTAGAAAAGGCTAACTGCCTGCTAACCATAGGAGGGGCTAGAGACTAATATTATTTATATATTAATATTTATATATATATATATATATATATATATATATATATATATATATAGAGAGAGAGAGAGATAGATAATATTGTTTATACAGATTCTATTTGGTGGGGGGGGGGTTCCCTTGGAACTGTCACAGACAAAGAATAAACTGCTGTGTGGAAAAGTATATTTTCTTGGTTTATTTTCCTCATTTTGTTATCTTGTTTGATTGTGGTATGTTTTTATAACATGGCATTTACGCATAAATATTTGGCTAGAAGAAAAAAAGCTTATTTCTAGGTGATTTGTGGGAACTAGAAGAGGTTAGTTACCTGTGAAATGTGGGAAGAGAATAATTAATACTATTTATAAACAATCAAATGGTTTCCTGTTAAAGCTGAATTGAACTTAAATTGAACTGCCTCTGCCATAAAATAGACTTCTATGCAGAAAAAGAATATTTCTTTCTGATGCTAATATTATCTTGTTTGATTGTAATTCCAATACTGTATTGGATGCCCTTTTTCCCTGGAATGCTAAATGTTCTGTTTAGGGGAAAAACAGCAATCGTATTATTCATAGATATTAGAAGAGTTTAATAATCTGTGAAGTGTAGGAGGAAAAATGAGATTAGACTTTTTATTTAGAAAGATTCCAAGGGTTTCCGGAGAAAGCTCACTTGAATTGTATCCTCCATAGAAGAGATTTCTGTGTAGGAAGCACACATCATGGTTAGTATTGCTCATATTGTTATCAGATTTGATTGTAGCTAGTATTTTATTGCAGTGCCATATTTAACACACTTTTCCCTGAAATTCTGTGGTTTGGGGAGGAAAATGTGCCCACTGTTGATTCAAAGAAACTAGAAGGTAATTACAGCTGAACCCTAAAGGAGCTGGAGAGTAGCATTTTTATCTATAAGCATTCCAAGATTTTTCTAAGAATGCTCACTCGAACTGCTGCCACCACTGAATGGATTGTTTTGTGGGAAAAGAGTATTTCGTCATTAGTGTTACTCTTATTATTACCTTGTTTAATTGCAGTAAGGATTTTTACTACAGTGCATTGTTTAAAGTCCTATTTCCAGGATCACTTAAACGCTTGCATCTCTGTGTTATTATTGTGAAACAGACAACATAAATTGCAAGTGAATTGTGGGAGGTGATAGAAACTAGCATTTTTGTCAACATTCCATGTTTTTCCTGGACTATCACTGTCATGGAATATACTACTATGCTTAGTTTGTATTGCTCAGATTGCTGTATTTTTTGACTGCAGTAAGTACTTTTATTGCAATCTGCCGGTTAAAGTCTTTTTTCCCCTGGAATACTGTTCTACTTAGAAGAGAGGGATGAAACTTTTGTGTTGGTCAGTGATTCCTAAGCACTAGAAGAGGTTAATTATTTGTCAACAGTGTGAGGAACTAGACTAGTATTTTGTGTATAAACATTCCAAAGTTTACCTGAAAATGCTTGCTTAAAGTACCTTTATCACAGGATAAATCTTAGGAATAGCTTGCTTTAGTTTGCTTGTTTTTTTCATATTGTTATCTTGTGTAACTGCAGTGAGTGTTTTTATTGCAGTGAATATTTTTTATTGCACTATTTATTTAAAGTAATTTTCCATTGAACACTAAACGTTCTGGTTAAGAACATAGCAAAAGTTGTATTTTAAGTGATTCATTTGACTTAGATGTTAATTACCTGTGAACTCTGGGTGGACCTACAGCCTGGAATTTTTATTTATAAACATTCCAAGGCTTTTCTTTGAATCCTCACCTAAACTGCTTCTACCATAGAACAGAATGCTGTGTCAGAAAATATATTCATTGATTTATATTGCTCATGTTTTTTCACGTTTAAATGCAGAACATATTTTATTACATTCTATTATCTGAAGTAATTTTCTCTTGAATACTTAATGTTTTGTTTAAGACAGAAAACAAGGTTTGTGTCTCTTTGTTGCTTGTAATTATCAGAATAGGTCAAATATCAGTGAATACCAAGAGAAACTACAGGCTAATATTTTTTAGTTATAAACACTTTCCTGAGAAAGATCTCTTGAACTGTCTTTTCCACAGAATACGATTACAACATTACAATTGCAACAGCTGGAAAGGCCGCAGAAATACCTCACTAAAAGAATCAGAGGTCTAAAGCAGATGCCATATGCTGACTGTCTAAAAATCTCCAGCTATACTCTGTGGCATATCGTCTACGCAGAGGTGATCTCTGCATAACATACAAGGCCATGTCAAACCCTGAGCTGTTGGACATGCTCCACTTAAAGAAATCCCAATCCCTTAGAGCCACATGCTCCAGGGATCTAAACCTTGTTATCACAATGAATGAAACATGCTGGAGGGATAAGTTCCTGACCCAGAGACTCCCCATACTCTAGAATAGACTGCCCATACATGTCAAGCAGAGCACCTCCTTGGCCCTCTTCAAAAGGAACCTTGATGATTGGATGGGAGATGGAAATTCACCCCGGGGATGATGTCAGTCACCCTGCTAGACAGGGGTCCAGAGAAGTAAATATTGTGGGAAGAAATATCCAGGGAATTGTTATGGCTAGGCTTGTATAGGCCCTAGGGCCGATAGCCTAGTACCAACCTATGAACCTATGAACAATGTTGGAAATGCATAGTTCTTGGTTTGTTTTGTTCATATTGTTATCTTGTCTGTTTTTACTACGTATGTTTGTTGCAATGTGCAATTCAAAGTAATTGTCCATGGAATATGTAAATGTTCTGGCTAGGAGAGATGACAAAGTCTCAGTTTCTTGGCAATTCAGAGAAATTGGAAGCTGTTAATTACCTATGACTATGACAACAGCTAGAGACTAGTAATTTTGTTTATATGAATTTCAAGGTTTTCCAGAAAAGGCTCACTTGAACTACATCTGTCATAACATAGACTGTTGGGTTGAATATTCTTGCACCCACCCATTTGGTTCCTGCATAATCTATACTCTGGGCCAATTGAGTTATCCACCCCTTATGTCCATCCCACAGTTCCTTCCCACTTGTCTTTCACTGGCTTATGTAAGTAAACAGAAAAAATATAATTTTTGAATCAATCCCCTTAAACTAAGTACATGCAATTACCCTCCCACCATGTTATGTAAACAAAACATTGACTGCTCAAATGTAACAGTAGTTATAACAAATTATTCGTAGATAAAAACTTGGTTAAAATTGGTCCTCTGTACTTTTGTAACTAAACTGGTTTTACATTGTGTATCCTCAAACATTACCATATTATTGATTTTATATGTATACAGAAATAAATTATACTAATTGTTATCCATGTTAATAGCTGACTTAAGAAAACATTATCTTTCACCTCACCAGGGTGTTTACCCTCATCCTTTGCAAGCCTATTAGTAATTGTCTCATATTTACTGACAATCCACTTCTAATACATATGGACTTCCACTGTCACAGATATACTTATTTATCTAAACTTGAAGCTAATCTCTCCATCCCACCCACAAACAGTAAACAGTACCACAATATCACTACATTACCACAAGTTACAACATTACTCCTATATATGTTGAGGCAGTAAAGAAGTCCTTGCCATAGCCACCTTGGCCTCCAAAACATTCTCTCAGCTTGTTTTGACCATGTAGCCAAAATGATAGCATCATATTTGCACCTGCAGCCATGTGTTGTGCTACTGGGATTCATCTGTACTGTAACTCTGTACTCTTAAGATCTCATATTCCTTCACAAACTATAAAGGCTAAAAGTTATCATAGCAGTTTAAGGCCAGTCTTCTTAGGATCATCAAAGATCACTAGACTAGTAAGTACATATGAACCATAAACCTGTAGCACATTCCAGAAATGTCTTAGTCATTGATGACTCCATTATAAGGCACAGCACTTACCAGGTTTGGCAAATGATAGTGTTTCTGTAGTTCAAGGACTAGAAATATCTAAAGCACTTAGGTCACTGTACTACCCCAGATGTGATTCTAACCTTGCACTTACCCATGTGGAGAGAACAAGCTTTGACACTGTGAGAGTTGCAGAGAGAAATTGTTGAGCTCTCTCCTCATGTCTTCAAAGAAGGCAAGGCCCTGGCATTAAACTACATTCTTCCTTCATCAAGAATTATACCTAAATTCGGGGGAGTTCAAGACGGCCGCCGAGCACTGAACACACACTTTCTGCTGCTCCTGTATCAACCAATTCTATCCGCTCAAAAAACCCTGCATCTGGCACCGAATTGAACAGGAAAGGAGTATTTCTTCTAAACCACACATCATGGAAAAGACATAGCAATATTTTGGTCTAAAAAGTAAAATTTTGTCATTTTTCTGCAAGGGCTTACCTCTAGTCACTGGCTGAAGGCCGCAACCGCATGGTGGCATCATTTTCTCTGAAGGACTGAGTTCTGAGTTCTAGACAAGAAAAGTTAAAGGAGAATTCTTTAAGTCACTCCCTTGTGGCCTAAACCTACAGTGATGGCTAACCAACAAGAATCCATGGATGCTATAACTTCTAAAACCAAACTATCTTCTCTAATGTCACCTGAAAAGGATGTAACAGCTAAGAGGCAGATAAATCAACACAGGATTCAAATAAAGGAGCTGCTAAATCTAAAAATGAGTCTGTTCTCTCACTAGATGACCTTAAAACAGCATTACAGCCCTTGCATGAAGATTTTAAATTATTCTCAGACAAATTAAATTCATTTGGTTCTAATCTAGACCAAATCACATCCAGAATTAATCTTATTGACAAGAAAACTGAGGAGAATTCAAAGCAAATACAAGATTTACAAGCCAAGGTAAATACAAATGACACAATTATTAGTGACTTACAGCAAAAAATAATAGACTTAGAGGCACGCAGTAGGAGAAACAACATTCTAATACATGGCATTCCAGAAAAGTTTGACCAAGTACAACTACCAATCATACTAACTGAGATTTTGAACACATTACTGAAAATAAAATCTTAGCTAAAGAAATCATTATTGAAAGAGCTCATAGAGCATTATGAAGATCACAAGATGAGGGTGTTCCTAGGCAGATTTATGCAAGGCTACTAAATGCTGCACATGTTACCACACTCCTCATGGCTGTAAAAAAGAAAAGTAACATTTCATGGAGAAGTCACAGGATTACAATAGCACAGGACTTTCCCCAGCCCATTAAGGCTCAAAGACAAGCTCTAGCTCCTTTTTGTGCTTTGTTAATCAAAAAAAAAATTACGCTTCCAGATGAAATACCCAGCCATCCTCTCCTTCAGCTATGGGGATCAGAAGTTCCTAATACACTCTGCAGATGAAGCAAAACAAGTTTTTATGCAAGCTTTCAAGGAACTACCTGCTTAACTAGCTATACTGTTAAAGCTAGTAAAATAATATAATCAAGACAATACAGTATATGCTTAAAAGATATGAATTACTGTTAAGACTAACAAATAGTATAACCAAGATGAATACACCTACAAAAACCTATCTCTGCTGGCTTTCTAACATTGCTAACTGATTCTAACTTACCCTGTCATCTTCCCAGCTTATTTTTACCATCATCTGGATGTCCTGGCTTTTTTTTTTGTTTTTATTTTCCTTTCTAGCTTTTCAGCAATATGTTGGCCCGTTTGTATCACTGCACAAGGCTCCATGTGGCCTGTTGAGGCCTTATTTAGAGCTCCACAAGGGTTCCCTAAGCTCCCAGGGCCGTTTCAACATTCCATTACCCAGCATGCAACAGGAACATCAGCCGATGACATCACGAGGTCAGAGGTCACAACAGAAGAAGAAGAAGCAGTGCATTTCTGGGAATGCTAATATCATGAATTAGAGCTTAGGGAAGAAGAAATGGATCTAAAACAACACTTTCTGGACACTTCAGGATGAGGGTAATTTAAATGGATTATAAAGGACTCTGGTCAGGGTAATTCAGCAGCCTAATCTTATGTTTAAGTAATGAATTTATTACAATATAGGTTTTTTCTAGCAATACAAATACATCACTTTGTCAGAAGTCTTTCATATCAAAATGTATAGTAGCTGCAATCTGCTGGTCATGTTGCAAAACTACAATGCCATACTTCGGACATGCTTTTTTGTGCCTTTCAGTTTTTCAAAAACAATATTTTATGTGTTCACACTTAGTTTTCTGTTTAGTATTTAGGTGTGTGTTTAAGTGCTCATTGTGAAAGTGTTTGTGATACAAACTCATACTCTGTGAGTAAAATAAAAAGCCTATGCAATTGTCAAAAGTTATTTAAAGACAGCTAAAGACAATTGCCTGTTTAGTAATCCATTAGTCTGCTTCACAGCTGTGCTACCTTTACTGAAAATATGTCTTCAAGTTTGAAATTTATCTGTTGTTGCATGGTAACACAAATTATCATTTTGACTACTTTCACCATGATTCAATCACGATTCATGAATCATGATGATTTAATTCTATACTGAAAGTGCAGGATATGGATGGCTTGTTCTTTCTCTCAATCAAGGTGGATCTACAGAGCTAGTGAGCTTGATAGGCTGTATGCTTGTGCTTGGTTTAATTAGCCGGCTTGCTAAAACTTGTTTTCTTGCTAAAAAGGCTGGCTAGACTGTGTTTTTATTGGTTAGTGATGATATGTGAGTTATGTAGTTTATTGTGAACTGCATTTAGTGAAAATCCAATTATCTGCTTAGGTTGTCAATTAATGCTCTTGTTTCTGTCTTTCCTTCTTTTGTGTGTAATGCATATTTAGTAAACCCAGCTAGATATCTAGATAGGTAAAAAATGTATTTACATTACTCAGAGCTATTCTGTTTGTTGACGTATATATTTAACCTGTAATTTTTTCTTGTTATAATTAACCCCCTTCATTAACCTCCCTTTAGAGCAGTATGCTCAGTTAGAGCTTATCTAAGTTGACTATCCCTTCTCCAGACAGGAGAGCAAAACATAGTATTAGGTTATGATGGTACTTACTGCTATGCCAGTTATAACTAGAACCTGCGTTACTATCTGCTGTAATGGTTATTAATAGCTCTGGTTATTAATTGTGTTGGTTTCAATTGCTTAGTAACTTTTATTGTCTATATTACTCCAACCTCACTTGCCTATTTGCATGGAAATTTTCGAGGTCAATAATCTAAAAAAAATGCTGTATGTATTATGTTCTTATGGTGGTATTGTTTTATCTCCTTTAACTCCTAACTCGAACGTCACTTTGCCTTTAACTGTCCATTCTATGTACATATGTTTTTCAATATTCCTTAACATTTTTGGGAGTGGCATGATGGTGTAGTTGTCCAATGTTTGTTGGCGCTTGGACTGTTGATGTTAGTTTATATGTCTCCCTGCTCTGTTCTTGTATTATTCTTCATAAGGGAAAATATTTAAAAACAGATCACTTGTATTTATCTAAAACATTTTCAAAAATGACTCAGGAAGACAGGTGGTTAGGCACGGGGTTTATGGTAAGGAGCATGGATGCCAGAATACGATTTACTACCACATTACACTTTCTGTCATATATAAGAAATGTGTTTATTAACTGCATCGTCCCTGGCAGGGCTTTTTTCTTAGTTTATCCTAGCATATATCTACGTTTTGAATCTAATTATGATGATTAGTATGAATTCCTGGAATGTAAATGGGCTTCAAGAAATCAATAAAAAGAAACTAGTTATGCACCTGATTTTTCAGGATAAATCCAACATCGTCTTTTACAGGAGACCCATATGACAAATGTTCAATGGGGTAATATTAAAAAAAGAAATTGCATTAAACTTGTGATATCAGCAGGGAATAGTCTTGCATCAAAAGGCACTGTAATAATAATTAAAGAATCCTTTCCTGGCGAAGTGCTAAATACTAAATTTCACCTAAATGGTAGATGGTGTTTATTTTCTTGCTCATACCCTCAGGTAAAATCCCGTTTACTTTTCTTAAACCTATATAGCCCTTGTACAAACCAGCACATATTCTTCTATGAAATACATAATCTACTACTTCAATTTCCTAATCATCTTTTCATTATTGGTGGTGACTGGAATGCACTCATGGACCCCTTGAATGATAGTTCAAATAAAAACAGGAAACAGCCCTCACAAGTGACTGCATCTATTCAGGATTTGATAAATAGCTTCAACTTAGTTGATCCTTTTTTAATATTTGACCATGACAGAGAGCTAAATAAGTTCACGTTTTATTCGGCTTCGCATAAAGTCTGGTCCAGAATTGATTGTTTTTTGGTCTCTGATATCTTTTCAAACAAAATTACAAACTTTGCCCTTGAGGCTAGATGTATATCTGACCACTCAAATGTCTCACTTTGTATTAATCCCACTCACCACCTGAATCGCAATGGTAGTAGTCCCACTTGGTCACTAAACAGTAACATTCTTAAAAAAGATGTTCTGCAGGAAATTAATGATTATCTGAAACAATTTGATGCAGAATCTTGTTTATCCACCATCCCCTTAGATATCCAATGGGCTACGGCCAAAGCGGTCATCAGAGGAATACTCATACAAAAATCATCTTATTATAAAAAAAAAGAGAAATTGTACATCAATAACTTCAACAATGAGCAAAAGATGACTGATGCACAACTACAAAAGGATTTTTCTCCTGAACTGAAAAAGAAATTACATGTGATACAAAAAAAAAAAAAATTACTCATTTCACTTACAAAATCAATCCTTGATAGAACTCAAACTCCTTCACAGATATTCAGAATGGGCCCATACCCCCTCCTGGACTCATAAACATCAAAGAGGGACCAAACTATATTAATGAAATAAAATACAAAAGGAAAAACTTATACAGTAATGAAAATATTGTTAACTCTTGTAAATATCTTCACTGAAATTTATAATCCCCAAAACCAGACCCCAAATGAAATGCACAAAAAATTCCTAAATGAGCTATCTGTTCAAAAATTATCCTTTGCGCAAAACACCCTTCTAAACAGCCCCATAACACTGAATGAAATAATGCTAGCTATTAAAAAGCTTAAACCAAATAAGGCACCAGGTCCTGATGGCTTTACAGGAGAATTTTATAAAACTTTTAGTCGTCACCTTTCTAAAACTCTCCTTGCTATGTATAATTATATCATCTCGAAAGGGATTACTAATAAGCATATGAACAATTCGAAAACAATATTCATCCCAAAACCAAACTCTGACAAGTCCAACCCTCTCTGCTATAGGCCCATCGCCCTTATTAATGTTGACATCAAAATCTTATCTACCATTTTTGCTAATAGAATTCAGAAAGTTATAGCTACAGTCATTTCTCCTGAACAGTTGGGATTTATGAAACAGAGGCAGCTATGTGACAATACTCTTACCTTAAACACATTAATGTTGTTTCTAAAAAGTGATAACCACCCGTGTTATGCACTTACCCGAGATGCCACCAAAGCCTTTGATAACGTTGATCTAAACTTCCTTTACCTAACCATGAAATTCTTTAACTTTCCTGATCTGATTATTAACACTATTAAGATGCTTTATAACAATGCTTCTACTTCCCTGTATATAAATAAAACCTTATCACGCCCTAATAAAATTACCAATGGCACTAGGCAGGGTTGCCCACTCTCACCTTATCTTTTTAATTTATATCTGGAACCTTTCCTTCTCTGGGTTAAACAAAAGACTTATCACCATATCCCAAAAGTCTTCAACATTGATATAAATTATTCTGCATTTGCAGATGACCTAAACATCTATTTTGAGCTTCCCAACACCGATCTTCATAAAATTCGAAATTCTATTAATCTTTTTGCTGAGGCTGCTAATTATAAATTAAACCCTGCTAAATCATCTATTTTTCCATTAAACCCTGCAAACCATTTAGAATATTACTCCCCCCTGTCTGACATTCCTCTCAAATATACAATTAAATACCTAGGAATAAATTTCACACACCCTCACCAAGAACTAATAAAAGCAAACCTATATAGAGTCTGGGAACAGATAAATAACGATCTAACTAGATGGAAAAACATCAATCTTTCCTTGCTATCAAAATCTGCTATCATTAAAATGAATATTTTGCCTAGAATCCTTTTTCATCTTAACTCCATCTTCTTAAACATTCCAAACATTTTTTTCAGAAAAATGGAAACCACAATCTCAGAGTTTTTATGGTTCCCTAAATCAACCAGAATATCATACAGGAATCTAATTACCCCAAAGAACAAAGGTGGTTTAAGTCTCCCAGATTTTAATTTATATTACGACATCATTAATGCTAACCGTCTAATTCAAATAGCCTGCTATGACCCCTCTGCTGAAACTTGGTACCCAACCTGGATCAAAATCTGGTGCAACTATATATATTTGTTAAAACTCAATCCATATGCTGTCCCTCTTCTTGCACCTGATGGTGACTACAAGTTCAAGATCTTGCCTACACTTTGTTTGTGTCTTTCGGCTTTTCCCGGTTAGGGGTCGCCACAGCGGAACTCCGGTTCACTAATGATTGGTAGTGGATTTTTACATACCGGATTACCAGCTCTGATGGACAACCTTCAACGAAGGCATGCCCCATTCATGTATGCCTCCAAACAGAAGACACTCTAGCTGAGAATCGAACGGGACAACATCTTGCTATGAGACGACAATGCTACCGCAGCACCACCACCGCATTGCCTTGCCTACACTAAAGAACAAAATTCACATCTTTCAAACTCTGATGACCTCCTTAAATTTACACAATACTATTCCCATTCTCCAGCCTATTCACCTAAACCCTAACTTAAAAATCAATAATAAAATGATCGATCTAACAAACTTCCCTATTGTTAAGAAAGCTATAGTTTGGCACTTCTATAACTCTAAAAATGTTGCTGAGGTCAAAGCTTTATTTGGTGCTCCTAACAAATATGATCCTATCTTAAGGCAAATTAGCTCACTTATAAAACAAAAATTCTCTTACTATAGAGTGAAGGAGCAAGACATTACAGTATCACAATCTATCATTAAATCACTCTCCCTACGGAACAAAATGATTTTGAACACCTATAAACTTGTGTCAAGCATTAAGTATAATCATTCACTTCTATTTTCCAAATATTGGGACGGTATACAAGGAGAAATTTCTATGGAGTCTAAGTGCAAAGCAATCAATAATACCCTGAATTTAACCCCCTTCAAAAACCTAATTTACACTCAGCTTATGATAAACAACAATTCCTAATATACCCCAGCAGTCTTACTGAAATTCGGATACAATAAAAACCTAACCTGTCCATTCTGTTCCCTCCCACACGTAGATATACTTCACATCTTTTGGAGCTGTAAGAATATTTACAAACTTTGGCGTTCTCTCAGAACTCAGTTGGAAAAAATGGGATACGAAAAAAACACATTCTCTTGGCAAACTATGATTTTAAATATTATTCCTAAATCTCTTAAGGGTATCCATCGCCACATCTGTGTTACAGCCTGCACCCTTCTCAAATATTTTATAGCCAAGAACTGGGTCAATCCCTCAACAATAGCTTGGGAAAACTTTACATCAATGGCAATCAAATATATATCTGCACATACGTTATGCAATAATAATAAAAAGAAAAAAAAATATTTCCAGAATTACTGGTGTAGACTTTTTGACCTAATCCAAACTAAATAATCTTCCAAAATGTGGGTCTCTAGCACTACATTCCAGGAAAACCTCCATCAGTATAATTTCTGGCCCTATAACCATTAGACATTGTTACCATCACACGGTAACTTTTGATTTTACTAAATATTTTGTTATATCATTTTGTTATCCTCTGGCATCCATGGTGTAAATATGTTGTAAATATGGTATAAATAGAAGTACATGGTGGAAATAGTTGTTTTTTATGATTATACCCTCCTTACCACTTTTCTTTCTTCTTAAGACAGTCATATATTCTTCCTTCCAAGCCACTTTCCATTTGTATCCCTAGACTTTGACTGTAATAGGTTATTGGGGGTCTTTACTGCTTATATTGGTCTCTAAGATGTAAGCTTCCCTGTAAGATAACTGCTGTGTTCTAAATGCATAGTTTTTGCACTAACTGTTACATATATACCTATACTTTACTGCTTCCATAATGACTTACAGTTTTTCCTTTGTATGTTTGAAAAGTTTGAAAAATTCAATAAAAATATATTTGAAAAAAAAAAAGAATTATACCTAAATTCAAGGATAAAATATTTAACTTCAATAACTGGTTGGTAAATTTGTGTCATTCTAGGGGACTCAAGGGTATCTGTGACCCCACCGCCACAGACCCAATTTGTCAGGGATGACTTTTACCTCTCAGTCCTCATTTTCTGAATACTGAGTACATTCTTGCTACTCCCATAGTCACTTTTTTTAGGCAGAGCTCAATTGATGGACACCCTGACTTAGCAAATTCCAATCCATATAATATCATGGCAGCACAGCTGTATATCAGAAGCCTAAACAGCAAAATATCTGGACTTGAGGGTTTCATTATACTTAAAGACACCAGAATTTGTGGCATCCAGTGTAGCAATAACATTCATTCTCTTACAGAGTACAGTGCCTCTCATGCATTCAGAATAGCTGGTAACTTTTGGGTAGTATCCAAATCATACCTATTAACCTCTTAGAGCAAGAAATCTGGATAAAGCCAATAATAAAAGTGAGAAGAGGCCCAAACATAGGGACAATTTTTAAATATTGCTTTTACAAACTTAGAAAGTTTACAGAATAACATGTTTTGCATTAGCATGAATTTTCTGAAAGGTATGAAGTCTGAAACTCACATGTCTGTCATTATTTTCTAACTTTAGTCTTTAATGACTTGCCACTGATTTGCCAGAAAACCACAATTTTATGAAAAATGGACCAAAAATATGAGGCAAAAATCTGGACATTCTGTAAAAATCTGTACAGTTGAGAGGTACGATCCAAATTTATTCATAAATGAATTGTATTTCAAAAGATTCCACAGAATATAAATCTGGAACTGCTTGAAGTTCTAGAAACAGTTAAAAAATAATTATCACATTAGAGCCAGTTATAGAACACCATCCATGGCTCCTACAGACTATACAAAAATACCTTAACCAGTTAGAAAAACTAACCATTGAAGTAAATATATTTCTTAAAGGCTGCTTTCATTATCCACACATACACTGGCAGACATATTCTACCAACAGCAAATATGTCAGAGATTTCTGGACTTCATAAATACCAATGCACTTCACCAAACTGACCTCTTGCAAACCATAGGTGTTGGTCTGTTAGATCATGTCTTCAATAATATATCCCCCAATAGTGTACCTATTTGATTTTCCTTCCCTAATCAATCTGACAATCTGTGACGTCTTCTCTGAAAACCTGTTATGTCTCCTAATAACTCCTCTATTTTCAGGGGTTACTCCAAAGCCAGTTACTTGCTATATACTGATCTTTTCGATAATCACAGATGGTACAGCTGCCCTGCTAACCTTGCACCTGAGGTTGCTCCTACGTCTTTGACTTTTACTCCCTCTTAGAAGTATTGGGGCATCCATATCTATCTGATGTAGGAATAATGACACATTTAAAACAAAACCTGTATGATGCAACTCCCATATCAATAGACACTATAAGAAAAAGCAAAAGATCTATTAGTCATATATAAAAGATATTTATTTCATCATTACAACAGGGATTTATAAATGGTAAGAAGTCTCTCAAGCTTACCAATAAGAAATGTAAGTGTGACTGTGAACTTAGGGTTGTAGCCAATTCTAACAACAACAATTAGGTATTCTTCTGCTATATTGGAAAGCTTAGAAACTATCAATTCTTTACTGAGCTTATCCATAATTGTACTTCATTCAATGTCTCCAAGAGTATTGATAATATTCCTGTGGAAAAAATATTCTTCCAGCTTCACTCCATCTACAGTCTCCTCTACTCTCTACTCCCCCTCATACCTCTCCTCCTGAAATCACTCGATGAAATCCCTTTGACATGTTTCAAAATTAAAACCACCATTTCTATCAGTCCTGAAAGCACTCTTGATGGACTCCCTTTGACATGTTTCAAAAGTACCATTTCTATCAGTCTTGGCAATTCCTACAGATGTCTGCTGAAAACATTAAACCCCCTAGCAAAATCCCTCCAACAATTCTTCAACCTGAGTCTCTCCATTTCAGTCATCCCTGAGGTGTGGACAACAGCTAGTGCTGTGTCCTTGCAGAAACATGACTCCTTGCTGACCCTGGGAATGACAGACCTATTTTATTAGTCTCATGGGTGTTGTTATTTTTGTGACTATGAAAATATAGTTGACCTAATAAGCAAAGCAATACATGACCATGTATTCCTGGCTAAACACCACTTCAGCATTGTGAAAGGCAGATGCTGTCTGCACAATATGGTTCAGCTAGCTCTTTCAGAGAAATACAAAGGTCACAGATAAAGGGACTACAGTCCATGGTGACTTCTTGGATCATGCCAAGGCATTTGACATTACCTCCCATGCTGGGATTATTTAGAAACTCTCCCAACTCAGCAGTAATCCATGCATAATTAACCGAATACCTAACTGGCTAGATAACAGAAGCCCTGCTATTAAGGTCATGGGCATTTGCTCCAGATAGAAAAACGTCAACAGCAAATGTCTCAACAGGGTATTGTCCTGCATCTCCTCCTCTTTGGCATATGCATTTCTGATATGAAAACTAATATCAAAGGACTATGACTGACCTAGTCTGCTGATAACTGCAAACTGGCAGAAGTTATCAAATCTCATCTTGATACTCAAATTCTCCAGCAAGGGCTGAGCTGAGCAAATTCTCAATGTATTAATCACAATCTTACCCTCAATACTGATAAATACAGCATAGCTTTATTTGGTAAAGTCATCATTGTCACCATATACCACATAGGATATATTTAATTTAAATTGTGATAACAAGTTCAACTTTGGTTACCACATCTCCTCTGTCACGGTAAAAAATCCTCCTACTTTGCAGAGCTTGTCCTTCCCAGCATCCTTTCAAGGTCCAGAGAAGTCATAGCCCCACTTTATTCCTACCTTATTAATTCAATCAGTAAATATATTACATCTTTCTGCACTTACTTCAATAGACATCTAAACCAACTCCAGAGACCTTAATGTTTCTTAGCCAAAAAGATCTCTGGCCTTAGTGCTTTAGAGCCTCTGACTGATTAAATTCCTTTACTTGTAACCAGTCTTGTATAGGATCCTAAAGAATAACACATGTTTAGCTTTCTGTGCTATGAATGACCCTGCAGTCTTTGAACTCCTTCACCTAAACAGGACCAGTGGCAAAATAAACATGTACTCTAGAGCCTTAAACTTGTATTGGCACATTAACAATGCCAGTCCACATGCTCATACTTAGCCTAACATAACCGCCATTTCCAGGCTTACGTATGAAGCAGAGAACGTCCCTGGCAACAGATAAAACCAGTTTGGATAATATGATGGGTGACCACAAATTTTGCCAGGGATACATAAAGACTAAATACTTAATGATCATCACTATTTATCTCCTACCAACACTGAGTGATGTTAATGAGCTTCTCAGTGGTATCCCTGGCCATAAGTAAAAACCTGTGAACCTGTGAGCTGTTAATCAGTGTTCCAGATTTTGAATACCAGAAGGAGGGTCTATATTATATCCTTGAATGCTTAAAAAAGCGAATGCTGATTGATCGAACTTATTTTCGCGAAACTGCAAAATATCGAAGCAGCAGAAACTCGAATTTTTTCCTAGGGAAAGAATTCAGTTGTCTGTTTCTATTGCTTCGGTATTTTCAGTGTTATGGTGGAAAGTTACCGGTCGGATTCAGGTAAGTGTGCGATTGTGTGGATGTGGGTGTTAGGGTGATTTAGGTGAGTTAGGGTTAGGGCTCGGGTTAGGTGTGTGTTCGATTGAGTGGACATGAGGGTTAGGGCGGATTTAAGTGAGTTAGGGTTAGGGAGCGAGTGAGGTGAGTGTGCGATAGTGACGGACCTTAGGGTTTGGGTTAAGGTAAGTGGTAACAGCAGTTGCAAAACTGCAAAATATCGAAGCAGCAGAAACTCGAATTTTTTCCTAGGGAAAGAATTCAGTTGTCTGTTTCTGTTGCTTCGGTATTTTCAGTGTTATGGTGGAAAGTTACCGGTCGGATTCAGGTAAGTGTGCGATTGTGTGGATGTGGGTGTTAGGGTGATTTAGGTGAGTTAGGGTTAGGGCTCGGGTTAGGTGTGTGTTCGATTGAGTGGACATGAGGGTTAGGGCGGATTTAAGTGAGTTAGGGTTAGGGAGCGAGTGAGGTGAGTGTGCGATAGTGACGGACCTTAGGGTTTGGGTTAAGGTAAGTGGGTAGTTAGTGGTGTGTGCATAGTTTAGTGTAGGGTTAGGTATCAGATTTTAGGTGTATGTGTGTGGATTTCTGTTTGTTTGGTGTGCTTGTGTTGTGTGTATGTGTTTTGGATCAGCAATTTTTTTCCCTGGGAAAAAAATCGCTGATCTGACAGTTCGAGATTGTAAGCTTTTGCTTAAATTAGGTCGATCAATCAGCGTTTGCTTTTTTAAGCATTCAATGATATAATATAGACCTCAGCAGGAGATATAACCAGGCCAAAACAGAGTTTCTTGTAATAATAGGAGCACATACATGCTTCAATAACCTAGAATGGAAAAGCCACTCAGGACAGAAACATCACCATAAAGACTGCAATTCTTTAAAGTCAGATAGCACTACAAAAATGGTATTCAAAATATGGAAGACTGTCTGTAAAGCAAACTTTAAGTAATGCAGAAAATGTGAGGAAGTGCAGAGACAAGACAAATGAATATGTAAATATGACTTTTTTAAATCAACTTGAATAGCCAATTTCAAAATGCACTTACTTGAAGCACTCCTCAAAATGGAGAACATCGAAATTTGTGCTGTAACGGAGACCCAGTTTAAAGCAGCAGAAAGCACCCCTGCGCTACCAGGCTATTACTCATTCCACACCTTTCTTCCTTGAAACATGGACCATAGCTCCAAAGGCGGTGATGTCTCCATATTCATAAAGGATATGCACACCTCCAGACTAGTAGCCCAGCATAACGCATCTGAGATACTTTAGGTATAACTAACACTGGGTAAGATGGCGATCCAGGTCATAGCCTGTTATAGGTCCCCAACCATGTCCCTAGACTCTCACTCCATGTTCCTAAGCATCCTGGAATCTATCAAGGTCTAGCCCAACAATCTCATACTAGGAGACTTCAACTACCCATCCATCAACTGGGAAAACTACTCACAACCAATACACTGGCCCAACGCTTCCTGGAATTCATCAATTCCAATGCCCTGGACCAGCTCATTCTGACCCCCTCTAGAGGAATCAACATCCTTGACCTAGTTATTACTAACATGGGCGACCATTGCTGTACACCAATAGTCAATCCATCCTTGGTCACATCTGACCATAAACTAATCACCATGGAAATCCACATCTCACCCAGACCACCCGCAAAGGTAACCACCTTGAAAAACTTTTCCAAAGCTGACTTTGGGCTCCTAAAAACAGAGGTGGCTAACTTCACGGCACCCATGCCAATGGGAAATAGCTGCTTGACTGCTGAATCATACACCAATGCACTGTATGAACATGTACATAAATGCATGGAACTAGCCATACCTAAAAGAACCAAGATGCTCTCCTCCAAAAAAAAGGAAGCTAATCTGGTGGTCCCCTGCCATTAATAAATTCTGCAACAGAAGGAAGAAACTGTTGCAGAAAAAGATGAGGTCCCAAGACTGGAAAAACTCCCTTATTAGCCTCAACTAAATGTTGAGATCCCTCATCACATCCTCTGAAGCCAGATATGTATGCAGAATTGCAGTAGACACTAAAAACAATCACGAAGCCTTTTATTGTTATATCAAGAACCTCCATGGCAATACCCAGATTTGCTCTGAGTTACTGCACAATGGTAACTCCTATACTGAGCCAACAGATGTTGCCAACATACTGGCTGACAGATTCAGTGCCACCTTTACCCCTTTCTACCCCCCCAAAGGACCAATCACAATACCAGAAGAATGCCAGGCATCCAGCATTACTGCAGCACAGGTTAAAGCTGCATTGTCCAAGGCCAAGAATACAGCTTCCATGGGACCCAATAATATCCCTGGCTGTGTTCTACATGAACTACAAAGTGAACTGGCACCACATCTGTGTGCCCTGTTCAGACACATCCTCACCTCATGCTTTTTCCCAACCGAATGGTGTACTGCTACAGTCATCCATCTCTATAGAGGGGGTGCAACTACAGACCCTGGGAATTATCGCCCCATTAGCCTGACAAGTTTGATATGCAAAGCTATGGATCGCATCATCATGAACCTGATTAACAAAGATATATGAAATCTCCAAACTCTAGACACCATGCAATTTGGCTTTGTGAAAGGGAGATCATGCCTGCTCAACCTGGTTGACTTCTTTGAGTCAGTCACCATAGGGCTGTGGATGAAGGTGAAGCAGTGCATACAGCCTACCTACCTTGATTTGGCCATGGCCTTTGATACCATTCCTCACTCAGGAATTATTGATAAACTCACCAAACTAGGCATCAACCCTTATATTACTAGATGGGTTGCAAATTGGCTCACAGATAGAACACACAGTGTGATAGTAGTAGACTCCAAATCAGACTGCCTATCAGTCATGAGGGATTGGTCCTGGGTCCTCTCCTATTCAGCATCTACTTCTCAGAAGTCCAGGCCAATACAAAGGGACTCTGGCTGACCAAGTTCACAGACTACTGCAAGCTGGGAGCCACTATTAACTCCCCAACTAATGCAGACATCCTACAGAAAGGCCTCACCCTGACCAATGACTGGTGTCGAAACCATGGCCTTAAGCTTAATGCCAAAAAATGTGTCATCATCCCCTTTGGTAAAAACTCAGTTCTCACTAATTGCCACATCAGTGGGAGCCCACTGAACACTGAAGGTGTTATAAGAGATCTGGGGATGCAGGTTGACAGCAACCTCTCCTTTGACCACCACATTGCCACTGTGGTCAGAAAGTCCTTCTATGTGGCATATCTCATTACCAAGGGTTTTGCATCCAGGAAGAAAGAGGTCATCGTCTCTCTCTACTTTTACCTCATTAGACCAATCATCGAGTATAATGCCCCATTTCGCATGTACCTCACTAGACACCTGCAACAGCTGGAGCGGCCACAGAAGTAACTCATGAAGAGGATCCTGGGCATTAAACACATGTCTTACATGGACAGACTCAAAAGACTTCAGCTATCTCTGTCTCATATCGCCTACTTAGAGGTGATCTTTGCCTGACTTACAAAGCCATGTCTGACCCAGCTCTGTTAGAAATGCTACATCTAAAGAAGTCCCAGTCCCACTGCACCACACAATCAACCTCATTACCACAATCAACAGAACATGCTGGAGGGACAGGTTCCTCACCCAGAGACTGCCCACACTCTAGAATTGACTTCCCATACATGTCAAGCAGTGCACCTCACTGTCCCTCTTCAAGAGAAATCTTGATGAGTGGATGGGTAATAGAAAGTTCACCTGGGGATCACTCCAGTGGTTCTACTTGATAGAAGCATTGGGATCTAATGTCGGGAAGTACTATGCCAGGGCACTTCTATGGGATAGGCTTGTAAAGGCTCCAGGGCCATTAGCCTGCCTAGTACACACCTATGAACCTATAAAGTAAGATTTAACCACCTTATTCTACTGAGACATGACAATGTCATACTTCATTTATATATTCTATATTTTAGGTTCCTAGTCTAATTTTTTTTTCAGGTTGGCCTTATCGCAAATGATGAAGGCACTACAGGAAGATGCAGGCAGGATCCAAAAATAACAAAAACTTTAATATAAAATTAAAAGTAAAAAACTTAGCACATCTGTTGTGGCTGAAAGCCACTTGTCCCTCTAGGAAGCTGGAGACAGCTGCACAGGGCTGCATAACTAGTTGGCATAGTGGAGTTTCATTTGTTATTGGAATAAACCAGGCAAATCACTCCACCAACTAAGAATAGCCATGCACAACCACCCACAGAATCAAGAAAGAGCTATCAATCTGTCAATCATTTCCATGTCTAGGCCGGGTGAGGTTTCCCGAGTTGGGTCAAATTAAGCCGCAAGCTCCACTCCTGGTGGTACTCTTCCGTCAATTCCTTTAAGTTTCAGATTTGCAACCATACACCCCCCTGGAACCCAAAGACTTTGGTTTCTTGGAAGCTCCCTGGTGGGTCAGGAGTGGAGCTTGCAGCTTAATTTGACCCAACATGGGAAACCTCACCCATCCCAGACACAGAAAGAGTTGACAGATTGATAGCTCTTTCTAGATTCTGTGAGTGGTGGTGCATGGCTGTTCTTAGTTGGTGGAGTGATTTGTCTGGTTAATTCTGATAATGAATGAGACTCCACCATGCTAACTAGTTATGCAGCCCCATGTGGTTGTCTCCAAACTTCTTAGAGGGACAAGTGGCTTTCAGACATATGAGATCTTCTATGTTTTTTACTTTTAATTTTATATTAAAATGTTTGTTATTTTCAGAACCTGCCTGCATCTTCCTGTGCTGCTTTTGAGGTGGAAACAATATAATAACTAGTCAAGACATTTCATAATTTGATGCATTTTATTTTGTCATTATAGTCTATCTTTCCCAGATGAACACATTCATACAATGTTATGGCTGACTGTATATTTTAATAATGATGATGATAATAATAATAATAGTAATTATTATTATTATAGTAATAATAATCATAATAATGCCTAAAGTCTTCTATTATTCAATGCCATAGAGATCAAATATCAAAAGATATTTACATACTCAAAGATTTTAAATTAATCACATCCTTAATGCCAAGAACATGAAACAGTTTCAGTATTATTGAAACCCAATTTATTTTACTTACAGTAGGGTCCTTAAGATGGCTCTTCCCCTGGGTAATTTGACTCAGAGACTAGCCTAATGGTAATTTAAGCTACTCATTAGTACTTATAAATTTTGGTCACTATATTGACTAAGACTGCAAAACCTTAGGTGTGGACTGACACAACATATTATCAGGAGTGGACCACTGCTTTGACTTCAGCCTTCAATATTCATGCATCATATTTATCACTCCATGTTCTTAGTTCACAATCAGTTATTATCTAGCCAAGCAAGATTGCATGGAAATACTCAATCAACTGTGAGTGATGCAGGTATAATCCATTCCCTGCATTCATCATGAGGGGATATAGCATGCACCCTCAACCAGGCTCAAGAGATACTAACCTCATTCCATGCCCTACCAAAATGTTTGCTCTTAGTATAGTCTCCAAAGGAGGTTTACACTTGCCAAGATTGGATCCTAAACTGAATTGGCCATAATTTCTTCAGACAGTTTGTTCTTATAAATGCAGATCTCTAACAATTCGACTAAGGCTGTGTAAGCTGAAGAGTATATTCAACTAGTGTAATAGTGGGAATGAACCAGTGCTTCTGCTGCTTCAAATTTCAGCATTTGAGCATCATGCCTAAATTGCACAGGTTCTTATTCTACTATCAGACATCATGTGAAACACTGTGTACAGCCTTCCAATAGTCAATCAACTGTGCCTAGAGGGACATGACCTACACCCTGCACCCAGAATGGGGGAGGGGGGATAACCTGCACCCCATACTTCACAAGGAGGTCACTACTCTCACCTTGTACCTTACCAACATTAACATCACAGGCTGAGAGGTCCCTTTTGTATAGGAGAACTGTTTGGTCTGTTCACATTGCCAGCTCCTTTGTGAGAAGGAGCTTTTTAATCTTTTTAATCTAAGAACTGCTGAAATGTTACAGTTCTCATTTAAGCCAGGGAGATTAAAAGCGTCTAATTTGATTTGCCATTCTAATTCACGCAATTCTAACATAAGGGAAAGGGGTCCACCTCTCACATTAGGCAGTTCTTAGATTAAAAAGTTATATGAGATAGGACCTAATGTTAGGACCTGACTAATATATAATATATTTTATTTAGGGATGCTTATTATTAGTCTAATACACACAAAATAATTAAATAATCGATATAACTTTTTCTGAAAATTAAGGGCCATGAAGACATATAGTTTAGAAAAATGTTTAGATGTTTAGTTGTTTAGATATTTGGTTACTCATTAACTGATGTATTGTAATGTAAGATAATAAATAATTTTAAAATAATTTTAAATATGTTTATGTAGTAATTAGGTATCTTTAGGTATTTAGTAATTATAAAGCCAACATTAAATATAATAAATATAATAATATAATGGTTAATTAATTTTTATATAAAATTTTAAAATGGTTTATTTCATACATCTTATATATTTTATATATTCATTTTTTATATATTCATTGTATAACATATACTGTTTGACTGTTCCATTGCTTTAGCGCCTTGACAGGAAGTGATGTTGGTTGATCAACTTCCCCTTGTATATTTAAATATTTTTTGGCGCCTTATTTCAGTGTTTTGATTCTGAGGAAGCTGCTGAGTGTTTGTAGTGGTGAAAACGCATGTTATCTTAAAATAAATTGGCGTTCAAGAATTTGAAATACTCCTGTGGATATTTATTGGTGTCTCTTGGATTGCTACTTGCACCTCGTATCTTGGATTTTTTGTGTTTGCTTCTTTGTACTTGGTTTGTGGTTTTTGTCATGGCTACTGATGGTGCGGGAAGCCCAAGTACACCTAATATTTTTGGAACTGATAATTCGAGACAAGGCTCGACTGACATTGATATGGGAGCCTTACTCCTTTCTCTTTCACAAAGGATGGATTCACTACATGCTCGGATTGATTCTTTTGAAAATAGAATCTATAATGGAACGGAGTCAAACAGACCACCAGTTGTGCGTGGTGATTGCACTAACATTGACTTGCCTGCAATTTTGCCTTCTATACCGGAGAGCGATGTTTCTATACCTAACGCTCAACGCATTCATTCACCTGTTACTAATGCTGAAGATACCTACAGTAATATTAACGCTGGCGGTTTACACTTGCCAAGCTTGGATCCTAAACTGAATTGGCCATAATTTCTTCAGACAGTTTGTTCTTATAAATGCAGATCTCTAACAATTCGACTAAGGCTGTGTAAGCTGAAGAGTATATTCACCTAGTGTAATAGTGGGAATGAACCATTGCTTCTGCTGCTTCAAATTTCAGCATTTGAGCATCATGCCTAAATTGCCCGAGGCTCATTGGCGTTCCTACGATTACGGACTGGATTAGCAACTTAGAACCTTTCGCATTTTCACCGGTGCCAACAGAGGAGCGACCGGCTACGGGCATGCAGGCTCAGCCTATTTCTATAGATATTATTATTGATAATTTAAAGAAATTAGATATGAAACTGCTTAAATTAAAGAAATTGCAACTCGAAGTCTCTTACTTCCAACAATGCTTAAGTGAAAATATTATTCCTAAAGGGTTGCGAAGTGCTTTTTCTCCGTCGGGTCTCATTCAAGACCCTTTGTTTTACACAGATTTGATGGCGCTGTTTGAGCGGCAAGGAGCTCAATTGCTTGAAGTATTAATTAAGCATTATAATTCTAACATTGCTAAACTTACAGAAGAAATTAATGGTCTTGATGATATAATCAAACTTGACTCTGATTTTAAGATACAAGTTTGATTATAATAGTATATTCAATAGTATTAATGTATTGATGGTAAAGTTAAAACAAAATAAATCTAAAAAATTGTGTAGGGATAGAACTGCTTACCAGCAACAGCAAGCCTACCCAAAATTAAAGATACCTCCTTCACGAGAGGTACCTACAGGGGTTAATAGTTTGGATACCTTTGAGACCTATGACCTTGATCCACCTTCTGTGCCCATTGATAATAATGATGAGCAAAATATACAGAATAACAATGGAATGAGATCGAGTAATAGGATCAAAGGTAATAACCCAAATAAAGGTAGGAATGGTAATAACAATGAACATCAGAATCACCAGAGAAATAATAGTAATCGAAATAATTCTTTAGGTCCACAGCCTCAAAGGACCTATTATACCAGGAACAGAGCTCGGAACAACTGAGACCTGATCCTTCCTTTGGTGAAAATGTTAATTTAGAAACTTCTAATGTTTCACAGATTATTGCTCATGAATATCCTATTATACAGACTAACCTTAAGGGTAATTTTAAAGTGTATAATTTTTCAAGTGTCAGTTTACAGTCTGAGCTTATTGAGTTGTTAGCTCGTGGGAACACTTTCATACCTAGTGTTCATTTTGATTTAACAAAGACTATTATTGATTTGAAGAGTTTCGTCAGGAAACTTAACTTGAATTTATTATTTAATAATGAAATTAGTGACACAAGGTCATGTTTGAAATTACCTAGTGTTTTTAATCCACCATTGCATATTGGACTACGTGTCTTTGAAAAAGTTTGTGAAGTAGATATTAGACATATTAAGGATAGCTTTGGGACTGGAAAATCGTCTATTAATTCTAACATAACTAAAGAACAGAGAATAGCTTTAAACAATCTTAACCTACTCCCGGTCCGAGTTGTAAAACCTGACAAGGGAGGAGGATTGGTTATCTTTGATAATGACATGTACATAGAGAAAATGTTATCAGTCTTGGATTCACCAGCATATAGGCTTTCTTCACTTAATGAAATGAATGTCATTTATAACAGGATCAGAGGATATTTGAGAGATATGTTTTTATCTGGGAAGATTAATATTGATCTATACAATTTCCTAGATATCTCATATCCTAAAGTCCCAGTTATGTTTGGAATTCCCAAGATCCATAAGGATCTTGGGAATCCCCCTATGAGAGCATTGGTGGATAGAAGACTATCTATGACTTACCCTTGTGCTAGTCTAATAGATCACATTTTGGGTAAATATATTAAGAATATTCCAGTTGTCTGTAAAGACTCTTGGTCCTTTCTCAGCAATATTAATAATATCACATATGATGAACGTAATAATTTTCTCACTATTGACGTAGTCGATCTCTATACTTCCAAACCTCATCAGGAAGCTATGGAGTGGATAACTTTAATGTTACAAGAATTGGAGGTTGTCCAAAATGAAATAGATATTGTCACAGAACTTCTGGATATAGTTCTTAGTTCTAATTTTTTCATTTTTGACAATAAATATTACCTCCAAAAACAAGGAGTAGCCATGGGTTCTCCATGCGGTGCAAGCGTTGCTAACTTTTTTATGGCTTTTTGGGAAAATAAGTTTATATTAAAAAATCCTGATTTTAAAAGCCAACTTCACTTGTACACGCGTTTCTTGGATGACATTTTTATATTATTCCATGGTGATGCATTAGAAGTAGAAACTTTATTGCATTATATGAATAATACAACAAGTTTTCTTAAATTCATGTATCAGTTCTCCACGGATGAAATCGACTACTTAGATGTGAAATTGACTAAAGACATAATAAATAAAAAATATTTGTCTTCGGTCTTTCGAAAACTTACTTATTGCAATTCCCTACTTCATTTCACTAGTTTACATCCATTAAGGCAGAAGCGATCTATAGTGAAGGGACAGTTAGTGAGAGCTGTTCGCATGTGTAGTACGATTCATTCTTTTAAACAGGAATGTAATTTTCTCAGGAATTTATTTCTTAACAGAGGTTATCCAGATACTCTTATTGATGGGATCATTGAGGAGATAGAATTTAAACGATCAACTGGCTTTTATAAACCTTTATTAGAAGAAAACAAAAGTCAGGAATTCCAGAATGTCGCTTCACTAAACGCTTCACAAGAAATTTTGATATCAAGTTCGACTCAAATTGATACTATATCTAACAACAAAAACAAAAAAGTTGACTTTTCAACATGTTTTATTACTACTTTTAGTATTGATTCTAAATTTATTTTTGATATTATTCTTAAAAACTGGCACTTTATTAGTAACGATACTTTTCTTTCGGAAAAGTTGGGATCATTGCCAAAAGTGGTGTATAGGAGAGGAAAAAACTTGAAAGAATTATTACAAAGAAAACCATACACCAACCAATTCAACAGAAGAAAGGGGTCATTAATATGTGGAGCTTGTAATTGGTGTAAATTTGTTAGAACAGGAGAATCTTTTTCCATCAAGGGGAAAAGATATTATATCTATCAAAAAATCAATTGTGAGAGCAAATCTGTTATCTATGTGGCTTTTTGTCAATGCTGTACAGCATTTTATATTGGTAAGACCGACTGAAAACTCCGCGAACGTGTCTACCAACATATTTATGCCATCAGAAATAGCAAATTGGACAATGCTCTTGCTAAGCATATATCCAATTACCCTGACCATAAGTTTGTTTTTATGGATATTGACCAACTCCTCCCTAGTGTGAGAGGTGGACCCCTTTCCCTTATGTTAGAATTGCGTGAATTAGAATGGCAAATCAAATTAGATGCTTTTAATCTCCCTGGCTTAAATGAGAACTGTAACATTTCAGCAGTTCTTAGATTAAAAAGTTATATGAGATAGGACCTAATGTTAGGACCTGACTAATATATAATATATTTTATTTAGGGACGCTTATTATTAGTCTAATACACACAAAATAATTAAATAATCGATATAACTTTTTCTGAAAATTAAGGGCCATGAAGACATATAGTTTAGAAAAATGTTTAGATGTTTAGTTGTTTAGATATTTGGTTACTCATTAACTGATGTATTGTAATGTAAGATAATAAATAATTTTAAAATAATTTTAAATATGTTTATGTAGTAATTAGGTATCTTTAGGTATTTAGTAATTATAAAGCCAACATTAAATATAATAAATATAATAATATAATGGTTAATTAATTTTTATATAAAATTTTAAAATGGTTTATTTTGTACATCTTATATATTTTATATATTCATTTTTTATATATTCATTGTATAACATATACTGTTTGACTGTTCCATTGCTTTAGCGCCTTGACAGAAAGTGATGTTGGTTGATCAACTTCCCCTTGTATATTTAAATATTTTTTGGCGCCTTATTTCAGTGTTTTGATTCTGATGAAGCTGCTGAGTGTTTGTAGCGGCAAAAATGCATTTTATCTTAAAATAAATTGGCGTTCAAGAATTTGAAATACTCCTGTGGATATTTATTGGTGTCTCTTGGATTGCTACTTGCACCTCGTATCTTGGATTTTTTAATCTATGAAAGTATGAACTTACTAACAATGGAATAAAGATAAAAAAAAAACATCACTGGGTTAATCAGGCCCAGTACCATTTCTTTACAGTTATCAGGTCGAAATATCCACCGTATACAAACCTGCTGTTTTCATGCATTTGGTTATTTTGTGATGGCTATCTAATAGATTATAAGTTGTGAAATTTGCAAGTACTCTCTGTGACTGTAAAATTGTAACATTTGGTGTGCCACAGGGATCAGTGCTAAGCTCGCTCCTATTTGGCATTTATTTTGCAGATATTCAGTCCAATTTTATTAATTTATTTATTTTATTTTACATTTGTTGACTGGGATAGTCCGACTGGATGCATGTCCATTTCAGCAGAGGCCCGGGGAGAAAAGCTCCAAGGGTAAGCAGATACAGCATTACATAATACCAGCATTACATATTACAAACAGACTATTTACAGTGATTACATAAGTAAGCAAGTTAAACAAGTTCCACAGGTTAGAGTTAATCCCGAGCAGAAGTCAGGATTAAATAAAATTACACAGTAAACTGGTTAACAGATTTTTATACATTCTAGAGAGAGTTAGCCAGGCTTGATACATTGGCATAGCCAGTTAAGTGCCAAATGTTGTATGAGTCTAGTTTTAAATTAACTTAAGGTAGAAAGTAAGGTAATAGCTGGAAGAGAGTCCCAGGGTCTACTTACAGAGTTTGCAAAGAGAGAGTCACCGGTTGTGTTATTAATTTTGCTAGTCTGAATTAGTAGTTTGTTAGAGGATCAGAATGGTCTAGGATTGTTATAAGGGGTGATAATATTTTTAAGTGCAGGAGTATTGTCCGGATTATAGAGGATTTTATAGGCATCAATACATCAGAAGTATGGTTGACCAAGTTTGCTGGTGACTACAAGCGTACTAAACAACTCCAGCAAGGGCTGGAATATACACAGAACTGGTATACCAAAAACAGTCCCAAGCTAAATGCAAGAAAGTGCAGGACAATAGCATTTATCAGCTAGCTCATGTCTCACAAATGGCTCTTTTCTTCTGACAGATAATTATATGAGATCTGGGAAGTTATATGGACAACTTGTGCTCATTCTATCATCATGTTTTTACTATACTCAGAAAGCCCTTCTGTCTGCCCCCAGTCAATTTCCAAGGAATAGCTTTAAGGCAAAAAGAAATCATCCTACCATTGTACTCTTTCCTTATCTGTCAGATCTTTAAATACCATATCCCTTTGATATGTATAAATCCAAGCATGCTGCTCAGTTGGAAAGGACAAAAAGACATCTAAACAAGAAAATAAAGGGCCTTAAAAATCCTTCAGCTATCTTATTACAGGCTACTCTGAGGTGACCTGTGCTTGAAAAGTATGGTATGAACTTTTAAGTGTGTCTGCCTAAAGTTGTTTATGGCTATACATATTTTGGTCCATATGATCACTTGCATAGTTTTGTTCTTATATTCCTCTATTCTGACAAATGACACTTTAAGCAAGTTCCTTCATTTAAGGTACTTTTATTAACTTTTCTTCTTCAATGGGCTGCACTACAAATTTGAAAATTAAGGTGTCTGCTCAACCTGCGTGAGCAAAATTCCTACCATCTGTTTTGTATTAACTTAAAATCCCAAAATTGAAGACTGCTTTCTCTAAATGGAAGAAAACTATCCCTTGGATTTATTAATCTTCCGTACAGGACTAGCTTAGTCCTGCACAGAAACGGCCATTTAGGAGTAGGACAACAGCACACCATGCATATTAATGAAGATGAGCTGCCTGAGCTCCTAATCTTACACGGAGAGTGTAAGAGTGCAGGGGGCATGTCTGAGAGCAGAGCTTTCAGAATATACATGCCCCTGCAATGAAGAACAGCAGAAAGGCCAAAGGAATGAGCGAGACCACTCATAGGTTTCCGCATATCCTCAGCAACATTCCCCCATGTGTACAACAGCAATAGTAAATATAAATCAATTAAACAAACTTTTTTTTCATGAATCCGATGAAAGCTAACCGTGGGTGTGCAGGTTTGCCCATTGCTTAGCTATGGGTTAATGCAGCTTAAATGGCTGAAGCAGATAAAAAGGAAGATATATGCAAATGAAGCAGTATAGCAATAGTGTAGTGGGCACAGCATGTGCCTTACAAACAGACATTCCCGATTCGAGTCCCACTGCAGCACATTCCATTTTCCCTGGCAAATCATGCTATGACCAATATTTTAGTTGCATAACCTACTAAATAACATATATTTGTGAACTGGAGTACTGCATTAAATACAGATGTGAGGTGTCAGTGTCATAATGTTGCAAAGTCCCCAGATAAGCACATGTGCCCCATACAGTATATCTACACAGGAATCATGGATACAAATGGAAGGTAAAATGTGTAATAAATGACAACTCCATACAGCTTCCAAATCCCCACCTTCCCAAGAACCATTAGATATTACTGTCTAAATCAGTGCAATTGTAAGTGGGAGTAAGCACTAGTAAGCAAGTGTACACACCAATAAGCAGTTGTAAGCATATTTAAGCACTAGTAAGCCCATTTGCCTGGGGTAAGCAATGCACACACAGGTTAAGCAATTTTGAAGCTAACTCTCTGTAAGCATATTTAACAGGAGGTTAGCATTGCTTACCCTTGCACAAACCCGCGCAAACCTGATTACAACTGCTCAAAAGTGGCTTAATCACTCTGTATCCAACGGCCCTTTTTCTATCCAGCAACAAAATAAACAGTGTTGCAGGTCTTGAACCCAGAATCGTATACACTACAGTTACAGTAGATAACCACCAAGCCATCACAGCAGTACAAATGAATGAGGTATCACCAAACAAGTCCTCTCTATAGCAAAATCAAACTGAACCTGTGAAAGGAATCAATATACAGTCATATGTTCTATAACCCACTACATAACATAAATATGTGAGCTAGAGTATATCAGTAAGCCCAGATGTAAGGTATAATTGTAATAGAGTGTTGAAGTCCCCAATAAAACACAAGGACCCCATGCAGTGGTGTAAGTACACATGAATCATGGATACCAGATATATATCTATATATATATATATATATATATATATATCTATATATATATATATATATATATATATATATATATATGATGTAATAAATAATAAATCAATGCCAAATAGCAAATATAATGCAAAGTCTAACAGGCAACACTAAGCATTGCACAGGCCAGCTTAGGAGGTGTAAGTAATGTGTAGGCCAGCTAACTCAATGTGCCCAGTGGTATACCCTTTAAACAATGTCAACCATAGGTAAGCAGGTTTTCCCATAGTCTAACCTTTTCAAAACCAGCCAATTATGGGAAAGTGCGGGAAATCATCCCTACTTAAACCCAACAGGTGGGAATACATCTTGTAACTAGTTGTAGCTTCCCCTTGCAGGCACAATGACAGAAAGGGGAGAAGGTGTGCGCTTCCGGGTGCAGTGCTGGTGCATCCAGGAACCCAGAGTCATGGCAGGAGTCCTTGTCAAAGACCATCAGCAGAGACTGCTGCAGGGCCGGTATCAGGGTTCCCAATATAAGGCGGAAGCCTGGGACCATCTCGCCCATGACCTCACCAGTGCCACTGGCATACCCCAAACTAGTGAGGAGGTCAGGCATCACTATGCCAACCTGAAGCAGCATAAGGGGGATCTCTTGGAGCAGTGGATCCAAGAGGCTAGAACAGCAGAGGCTGTCCCAGCTGTGTGCAAATATCACTCCACTATGTGTGTCATAATTGCCAGCTCATGTATATCATTGATAGGTATGGCTAAATATTCCTCTTATATCCTCCACAGCTGCAAGAGAGTGGGCCGCAAACCAGGAGGCACATGGAAGTCACCTGTAGAGGTTGTGATGCAAAACAGGTCAGTAATACTCTTGCATGTACTGTCATAGGAAATAAATCTAAAAGTATTAGTAAATGAATTGCCTATATAAAACCTGTATTGTTTAAGGCAAGTACTGCATACACCGGAGAATATGGCCGGAAGAGTCTCATATAGTTTGTATGCAAATAAAAGTATAATAGCCTGACAACAAAGGTCTAACTGCTGGACTGCATGTGTATACTCTGGTATCATATGGTAATGTAGATTTGCAATCATGTAAGAGTACTGTTGTATTAAGCACTGTTACCCACATTGTGCACCATAAATAGAATGTGTAGGAATGCCTGTATATGACTGGTGTAATCCCCAGAGGCTATTTAGTACAAGTGAGAGACACAGAGACAGAAAATGGTGACAAGGCAGACAACAAAATTCAAATAGCACATGCAACTGAGATGTGAGCTGTTTTATTTTTAGCACACACAGCCATGGTTCGAATTCTGGCATGGTAGTAGTCTGCATACAGAATCAAACCCCACAACTGTACAGACATGTCCAGAATGTCGAGTAAAGTGGCCCATATCTGTTGCCTGTCAACCTGTCCCCCTGAGAAATCAGTGGGATAATCCCAGATGTATAGGCAGCAAACAGGAAATACAACTAATTGACACACATCTATGAGAACAAAGCTGGCACACTAGCAACTCCCCAAAACATTATGATAGTAAGAAGCCACTTTTGTCCCATTTACACCCTCATGTTGTCAAGCTGTGGCCAGAGTGTGTACAGTAACAGAGTGAGATGTATGTGCATAATAGTAATGTGGAATCTGGTACTGTGTGTGGCAACATTCAGGTAGTGCTAACAAACATTTCTCCCACAGGTCTGTCAAATACCAACACTGTGCCCAGAAATACAAGAATGATACCCTGTACTGGTACTGTTTACTTTAGTATTGTATGGCAGTTGATCTGAATAATAAGGTATCACTCATCACTGTCACCCACACTGTCCTACAAAATCTAACTGTCTAGGAAATCCTGTATAAGAGTGTTGTAATACAAAGTCAGAATGCAAAACCACAGGAGAATTATAAGACAGAAAGCAGATAGGAGACATACAGCAATATCTATATAGCACACACAACTCTGATGAATAGTGTTTACGTTGTAGCAGACACAACCATGGTCTGAATCCTGGGAGTGGAAGTAGGCTGCATACAGAATCATACCCCACAACTGTACAGATAAGACCAGAATGTCCAGTATATGGGCCCATATCTGCTGCCTGTCACCCTGTCCCCCTGGGAAGTCTGTGGGATGATCCCAGATGTTTAGGCAGCAAACAGGGAATACAACTGATTGTCACACATCTATGAGAACAAACCTGTCACTCTAGCAACAACCGAAACTGTTATGAAAGTAATAAGCCAAGTATGTCCTATCTACACCCCCTGTTGTCAAGCTGTGACCAGAGTGTGTACAGTAACAGAGTGAGATGTATGTTCATAATACTAATGTGTAATCTGGAACTTTGAGTGGCAACATTCAGGTAGTGCTAACAAACATTGCTCCCACAGGTAGGTTGGATACGAACACTGTGCCAAGAAATAAAAAGCTTGATAAACTGTACTGGTACTATTTACACTGGTATTGTATGGAATTGTGAGTGTTGCAGTTGCTCTGAATAATAAAGTATCACTGATCACGGTCACCCACACTGTGCTACATAATATAACTGTGTAGGAAAGTCTGTATAAGTGCGTGGTAAGTCACTAAAAGTTGAAGAGGGCAATAGTCTAGATACGTCCTGGTTCACCTGCATGTGGTCAAGACATGGCCAGAGTCTGTGCAGAAAGAGATGGGCAGCTATGTGAACAACATCAACCTGGAATCTGGGAGTATGTGTAGAAACAGTTAGTTAGTGTTAACAAACATTTCCTCCACAGGTATACCAGGCAAGCGGTGTATACTGCAGGTAAAACCAGTTCATGTATAAAGATGATGACAGTCATATCACTGTCCAAACAAAGGCTATAGGGTAGTGTAGTAATACTTGTAAGGTACAGATAACAGCACTGACTAGGAAAGTAATGTGGACCACAGGAATATACTAGTTGTCAATTGACATCTCCCCCCCCCCACCATATCTCCAACAATAAACTACATACCCACCTCAACTGGTATGTAATGACTTTACTGTCCTGTTGGGACATATGTCCTATTGGTTGATATTTATTTAAGTCTGTTTCCAAGCATGTGCTATATTGAAATACTCCAACATTGGTGGCATGGTGTCATCAATGTACCTGCATGCTGTTGTTATTACCATTAAGGTCCCATATATGTATATGTTCCATCAGCTATGCAACTGTTCCGTATCTGGTGCCTGGGTTAATGGGAATATCTATGTATGCTGTTATACCTAACCCTGGAATGTGTTGACTATTACTAACCCACATATGTTGATACATCATAAACACCATAGCACGTATGGGAATGCGGGTCCCAGCGGACCCACCTGTCCCACCTCAGCTGGCTGTGGCACTGGGCACCAGCATGTCTGGGGCCCTAGCCGGGACCTCCTCATCCATTGGTCCTGCACCACCTTCAGGTGGAACCAACTCAGGAGATGGGGCTCATCCCCCTCGGGGGAGTGGGCGCGGATAGAAACCTGTCACCCTTCACCAGGTCTTGGTCATGGTGCATAGCGAGCTCTGCAGGGAGGTCAGAGATCTGCTATGCCAGCTCAAGGGCCATGTGCCGTGACTAGAGGGTTGGCCTGGCTCTCTGACTCAGCCCCCAGCACAGCCACCTTCGGGGCTGTGAAGGTGCAATGGTGACTGCACATGGTTGGGGACCTCAGTCCCACTGTTTCCACTAGGGGGCTCATGGGCTTCCAATTTCTCAACACCCCTCCCCATCAAGGTGTTTACCCACCCCCCTCATGGGTCATATACTGCCCCTGTATGCATCTTGTTTGTCTTGTCTGTTAACCTACCCAACCTACCTCCTCAAACATAGCTACTATCCCTCCTCAACATCCCACTCTCACCTTAAAAAAAAAAAAGGGCAATCTGTTCCCCAAAATAATCTAGCCCCATACATAGCTGTCCATTTTGCACGTGTCCACTGGACACATGTAATCTGGTCTAACTGGCATCACAACATATTATTGTTGTCCTTACCACTCTCTCAGGGGTTTGAAGGCCAAATCTACCTCCAAATTCAGTGTATATGCACAGCTGTTGCTGTAGAAGAAATGGGCAGCTATGGACCTTCCTTACACCTTTCCTGCACATCCTTAGCTATGTTCCCTACTGTCTTTCCCTGTTTGTGCCCCTTTTTCACCAACTTCCTATCAACCCTTTTTCTTTTCTTTTAAAGAAATTAGCGCAGGGGTAAGTGGGAGTAAGCACTTTTAAGCAGCAGTAAGCAGGTTTTAACTTGTTTGCATGGGGGTAAGCAATGCCTATACAGGTTAAGCAACTGATAAACCAACTGAGTATAAGAAACTGTAACCGGAAGTTAGCAGTTGCTTATCTCCACGTAAATCCGTGCAAACCCGCTTACAACTGCTTAAAAGTGCCTAAATCACTCTGTATCCAACGGCTCTTGTTCTGCCCAGCAGCAAAATAAACAGCCTCTGATCAGAACATCGAAGGTTTAAATTGGAAGTGCCAGGTAAGTAAAATTGTAGAACGTTGGGTGTGTATACAGGATAGCAAGGTTCTCTGCATGTTGTGTGTGCCATCTGAGTGTTGGCATTGCAGGTAGGGTACGGGAAATCTAGCTACATATAGCGGTAAACAGGAGATTTCCCTTACCCCACTGTAGTGCAATCTCGGAGTTGGAATATTAAAATATGGGGGGGGTGTACTGGGTGCAGCCCCCCACATGGGGGGGGGTGACGCCTCCCTGCATAAAATAGTTTTTGTAAGTGTTTTTGTTTTTGTGTGGTTCATTTTGAACCTTCGATGTTCTGAACATTAATGTTCTGGTCTTGATGATTAGAACGTCGATGTTGTGAACATTCGATGATTCAAAGTAAATCTTTATGTATATATATATATATATATATATATATATATATATATATATATATATATATATATATATATATATATATATATAAAGCAGATATATATATATATATATCTATATAAGCAGATATATATATATATATATATATATATATATATATATATATATATATATAGATATAGATATATATACGGACATACATCTGTAGATAAAAATGGGAACATAACAAAAACATGTATGCCCACATGCACCGTTAATGGGGTTGAGAGGCACCAAACAACATAAGTCTTGTACAAATAGGTATTCCTCACCACATCCAAACACGTCTGTCCTGCAATACACTACTAACTGTTGCAGATCCTATAACCAGGACCTGACACGACATGGGCACAAGATGTTAACAGTACTCTATCCCACCTGTACGATGTCAGGCTGGTATCATTAACATATCATGCAGTACAATTTGGCTCCCATAGGGAATGTACAATGTGGAAGCAATCAACATCCCTTGGATACATATACACAGACACATATATCCGGATACAGATATACATATATATATATATATATATATATATATATATATATATATATATATGGTTTACTATTGAAATGTCGAATGGCACTACATCGACTATACTATAGTCGAACACGGAAGTTTGAAAATAGTAATGTCGACGTCAAAAAAACAATCTAGAAATGGTTTTAACATGGGTCGAGGTAGGTGTTCAGTATTATTAAGAATTACAAACATCTCCCCTACCTCGACCCATGTTAAAACACAGTCCTAGATTGTTTTTTTGTCGTCGACATTACTATTTTCGAACTTCCTTGTTCGACTATAGTACAGTCGATGTAGTGCCGTTTGACATTTCAATAGTAAACCTATATATATATATATATATATATATATATATATATATATATTTGTTTGTGTCTTTCGGCTTTTCCCGGTTAGGGGTCGCCACAGCGGAACTCCGGTCTGCTAATGATTGGTAGTAGATTTTTTTTTATGTGTTGGCTTGCCGGGCCTAATGCACAACCTTCAACGAAGGAACGCCCATTCACTCATGTCGCCACACAGAAGACACTCTAACTGAGAATCGAACGGGCAACGTCTAACTGTGAGGCGACAACACTACCGCAGCACCCCCACAGTATATAATTTATATATATATATATATATATATATATATATATATATATATATATATATATATATATATATATATATATATATATATATATATATTATGTAACTGCACATACACGCAGAGATATGTATAAGATGATACATATGTAGAAGGTGCACACAATATGGAACAGCCACTATGCCTACAGTTACCACCTTACCAATTGGACACTGTATGAGCCACCCATACAAATGACAATTGCTACCTGCAGCATATACCCACAGAGAGGTCAAAGGGTATAACACCACACACAGGTTTGTATACATGGGAAAGCTTTATTTGTGTAGTATTACAGTTGTATATGCCATGTCATATAGCTGTTTAGACACTGACATCCATATAAACAGAGTAATGCAACTGTGAAAAAGTTATACCAATACAGTAGTCTGGAAAGGTTTACATATGTTGCTGTCCAGGCCGAGGCCTTCAATTAGTACAATAGTGAAGACAGACTGGGCCACATGATACCAAACAATCAACAGTAAGTAATGCAGATGTATGGTCCAGCAGCATCTATCTGCACTCTGTACACAATCCCTAGGGGGATAAAGACCTCAGTTGACAAAATGGTTTCTATCTGTTACATAAGGCATAACTGACACCATCACAATCACACTGACAAATAGAACAGTCCGCATGGCAGGAGGCAGTTGGCCTGCATTTACCCAAGGTGGATTGTATGGTAATGTCCATCCAGATACCTTAAGGCAACTTACCCCTGATACCCCCACATGTTGTACCAGCCTACGTTAGTTATGGTGCATCCCCTCCAGACTCAATAATACAGGGCCATATACCATTGTTACATACACTGGCGTCTGGAGTGCATAAGGGCATACATGTATTGTGTAGGTGAAGCCCACACATATATGGCCCCAGCACCCCAGTATGTGTGGGGGACACAACAGCAGTGGACTGACGGCAGGAATGGCAGCACGACATACTCACAGCCCACTACAGAACAATCCCTGACAGCATGTCATATGTGCAAAGCCTGGTATGTAGGTGGAGGATAGAGGCTGGAACACAGGCCCATATGTGTAAAACTGTTGTCATACACTAAGCAAGTTGCTGGTGTTACAGGATAGTCTGCAACATACCCTTAATTAGGAATATGAAGTTAAAACAGAAATGGATGTAGCCATGTACTGATAGCACTCAACACACACACACACTGCCAGTGATATATCCGACACAAGACCTGTGTGTTGGACAGACAAAACATAATAGGCACACCAACAGGATAGGCCCACAGTTGAGAGCTATGCAGACAGACTGTATTCCAAGTTAAACTAGTATGTACACACAAACTCTGTAACACCAATACTATACAATGCATACAATAACACAACTCACACTCTGTCTGTAATCCTGGAACCTCCTACAAATATGTAGCTGGTCTGAGTGTGCAGGTTCTCCTGTAAGAGGTATTGCTACCTTTGTCTGTAACACTGATGCCCACACACAGAAAGGATGTCCATCATACAAGAAAGGTAAAGAGACCACATCCACATGATGTAGGGATTTATAGTATTTGGTTGCCATGACAATGGTAATTGGAAGTACTACACAGCATGCTGCATGCAGGTAGCAAGTGGAGGACACTGATTGGTGTAGAGGCCGTCACCTGATCATGTGCATCAACTACAAATTCCATGCTGCAATCTATGCAAAGCCACTCATTCCATTTACTGGAAAGAGACGGAGAGTGAGAGTGAGAGTGAGAGTGAGAGAGAGAGAGAGAGACAGGGAGAGTGTGTATGGAAAAAAAATACCAAACACTCTAGAAGAGTCTGCAGTTTCAGGACAGGTATGTGTAGTATATATGTATGTAATTGACCGTAGTACTTGGTCTATAATAATGAGATAGATGATGTGGAATGCTTTATATGTGCCTTCAGGTGTTGTAATGATGTTCAGCTGAACAACTGCTAAGGATAATAGAGTCCATCCCTGTGGGTAGTGGGCCATACCCCACAACTGTGCAGAGCAACACTGACTGATAAGATGTAAGCCATCATAGTGTGTGTTGTGTAATAGGAAATATGTCTACTGTGTGGCCAATAGCTGGTGGTGGAAGTAATGCCATTATGATGGACATGTGGGATCCACAGCCCACCCCTTGCAGGATACTCAGGTTAATCTGTATTGTAGCATGCAAGAATGCTATAGGTGTGTAATAGGGTTACCTGCAATCTGGCCCTACATATACCCCCTAATGTCAGGCTGTGTCCATATGTGGCACCTGTCTGTGTTGTAGCAAGGCAGAACAGTGCTGCTGTGCAGGAAGGTGTTGTGAGATTGTGGACCTGATGTCTGAATGTACCCCACATATAGGTATGCATATGTGTACATATATACATATATATATATATATATTATATATATATATATATATATATATATATATATATATATATATATATATATATATATATATTTATATATATATATATATATATATATATATATATATATATATATATATATATATATATATCTACATGTATGTCCACAAATATACAGATACCCATGTGTAGTCATATATATGAGCATATATATACATCACATATATCTACACATATATAGATATATACCTATATGCACATGTCTACATATATGCAAGCACACACACACAAACAAATATGTATGTAAATACATGTCCCCTATATTACTACCACAGTGCTGCATGCTATGTGCGAGGAAACAGCACACATAGCAATACACACTGATATCTACAGCTGTCAGTGTGTGCAACATGGAAGGGTATGTCACATGCAATCCCCTTGGTGGGACCACATTTCCCTTGTCTGTGAATTATGGAATGGGAATATGGAGAGGTATGGCAGGTGTAGTTGTGGAGGTGGTCAGGGTTGGTAGGTATAGAGGACAGCCTACAGGGGTGTTATGTGACACATGTGGTGGGTAAACACCCTGGATTGTGTGTGTGTGGTCTATGATGTGGATGCCCCATGGGCCCCAATATGGACACAATGGGAACAAGCCTCCCACCCACCGCTACTCACAACAGCAGTCCACATCCTGAAGGTGCGTGGCCTGGATGCTGAGCAGGAGGAGCATGTTGGCCCTGTGAATGTGTACTGGGTGTCTCAGAGTGATGTAGCACATCCCATATCTGTCTGTGGAACCTGTTATGGAACAAACTCTGGACTTAACCTCAGGGAACAGGAACATGTCTGTGTGTGCTCCCAGGGGGCAACATCACCTGGGTTGGTTCCACCTGATGGTATCGCTGGACCAGCACATGAGGAGGCCCCAGGGTGGGACACACATGTGATATGGCTGGGTAACATGAGCAGATGAGTTTGAAGAGGTGGTTCTGCTGGCCAATAGTACATATACATGCTATTGTGTCACTGTTATAGAACATATGTTGGTAGTAATAGTCTACACAATCCCAGAACATGTCCAACAGCATGCATAGATAACCGCAATAACACAGTATGTCAGATGTGCAGCACACACATAGGAGGCATACCACAGGCATATATGGAGCCATTGTGGCCCTGACAATGGCATGCAGATGAATAGTCTGTAAATGGCCAGCAATGATAGTGTCCACAGAGGGAACATGGCTATAAACACATTGCACAAAGCATGGGATAGTACAATATCTGGCCCACTGGTAAGTATGCTGTAGCCATACCTCTTGACATGTGTGTATGGTTTGTTTTCACTGATATGGTGGGGGGGTGACAGTAATGTGTATTAAGAATTGTAAGAACCTTGCTGCATGACCTGCTCATACCTGTGGACATCTATATGTCTTTCAGGCACGATGTCTCATGCAAGGCTGCCAGCGTACTCAGTGGTGGAAAATGACATCCTGCTGGATGGACTAATTCATAACTTTGCAACCTTGTTTGGCCGGGCTGCCCATGATCAGCAGGAGTGGACCACCTTGTGGAATGACCTAGTCCACAGGGTCAATGATGTTGGACTGCAAATCCCAGTTATGAGCAGGTCCGGCATCATTGTTCTGACCTGCTTTGCAACTGTCAGCATGCTGCTGCAGTCCTGGGTCATCACCTCACCATGGGGGGGGGCATGCCATCCATCCCCCCCTGACACGTGTGGAGGAGCTCCTGGCCAGCCATATAGCACCTGCCCGTCTGAACACACACAACCACCAGACACCTTTGTGGAGGTGGGTGCCACCCACACACCGGCCAAGGAGCATGCAGGTAAGGCCACAGGCACATCCGTAGACCACTGTTGTGTATACATCCGCATCAGTAAAGGTAGATCATGCATATCTGACATGTCATAGATATATTTTGTTGCTGCATAGTAGTGATAAACAGATGTTCATATGTGGTAGTATTGTGGAAATGTACTGTTGATGTATTGTAATACTGCACCCACCCTGTAGCACTGTCACAGTTGTGACCACTTACTTTGCATCTCTCACCCTCTTATGTAGGTCCCTCTGGGATACCACCAAGGCTGCAGCCTGTAGCTGGTGAGTATGGTTTATGTAGATGCTTGCCAATACAACAGGCATGTAATGGCTATGGTATATGCCATGCACACATATAACACACACCTACCCAGAATGCATGCTGTAGATGTGCATGTATTGTTGCTGTGAAATGCATGGCATCACAGGGGTGACCATGATGGGGTATTGGACGGGTATGTTAGACACCTGCATGATAACTAACATCCTGTCATTGCGGAATGTGTCCACAGGGAGTAACATAATGGTGGGAGACATGGCCTACAGTAGGGATATGTTTAGAACAACACTCATATACAGTGCAACACCAGTGTATATACCTGTAGGACAATGGCAACTGCTGCAGAGATACACTATGGCATAAGGCATTACAGTGGTCCACATTATCAGCTGAGACTAGGCTATAACATGTGGTGTTCAGTGTATGGGATACTGCAAAGTGACACACATGTAGGGTTTACTCATCATGCATCTGCAAAAAGGCTGAAGGAGGGGGGAGGGGTGTCACCATGACACACCAGTGCACTGCAGCAGGGATCCTAAGGATGCTAAGAATGGCTGTATGTGCACATAGTCAGGTTCAGGACCTGTGGCAGCCCTAACCCTACCCCCACAGTGATAGTGACAGCAGTGTGTGAACACCATGGGATGTGCACATGAGTAGATCTTGCAATCATGCAGAATAGGGGGACATATGTAGGGCAGACTGAACATACACTGGCAAATGCACATGGCCCATGCTGGTATACCCTGCCAGGAGCAGTGACTTCTGTAGTACACGCAACAAGTGGTGCAACAAACCATCATGATAAGGGTGTGCACACATATGCCCACAAGGCGTGTATACATCACAATCAGCATCCACACACCTAACACATTCCATAGACACTGCATGTGAAATTACAGGACATATGTCACATATCGGGCTCATGTACTGCTAAGATATGCGGTGATGTGGTCCCATGGCAGATCAAGGATGGGTGCGTCATATCAATAAGGGTGTCTATACCCCCCATAGCCATGGTATGCTCTGATGGTTGTCAGTGTAAGATTATTGCATTGTTCATACACGGTTGCTGATATTGAGAGCTGTGCATCAGACATCAGGCATTCACAAATAACATCTGTCCACATATCATATCAGGTATGTATTGCTAGAAAACATAGGGGCTGTGAGCATTAAAGCTGATATAACTGACACAGTAGTACACATTCAACAATGGGCTGTACACCTGTGATGTGTGGTGCACAGTACATGGCAGGGTGCAGAACAGGGGCACAGAAATACCGTGTTCATGGGTGCAGTGGTATCCAGGGGAAGGGGCTTCACCTAGTGACACAGCACATGCATCACACACATGTATACTGTTGCTAGCATGGATTGACTATAGCTGCACTGCATGCTGTTGGGTACCATATGTTATGCATGTTGACAGAGTGGTGATAGGAGGACTGTATGTACTATCATTGTGCAACTTCACCTGTATGTATGTGTGTGTGTGCATCCTGGTGGGTAGTAAGTTTGTCTGTAGGGTCAGTGTGTTTGTGTGGCTGGCTATGTATGCACATGTGTGATTGTGGGGTGTTCATACAACAGTACATCCCTGTGGGATCATGCAGTACATGTACATGGACTGCCACATTACACACCAGGAATACTTGTCATGTATGTAATCACAGGACAGCTGATAGTATAATATGGTCTGTAGCATGGAACAGGCATCGAGAGGGAAGGTAGACACCAGGTACACCCTTAATATCGCATTCAGCAGAGAGGTCACCTACAATCCACGTATGCAGCACTACAGATGCATTGGGGAAGTACTAGTCAACACCAGAGAGTATATCCAAACATTACAGTTACCACATGATAGGCTGAATAAGCAGCATATCTGGCATGTACTGAGCATTATATACACATGATACACCAGTGCATGATATTATGGATAGAACATAGTAGCCCACACATATAAGGGCCATGCTCATGATGTCTGGACATATACAGGGTGAATACCGAATGACAGCAGTGAGGCCATCTAAAACCACTACACACAAGTCAGGCAGGTAATGTAGTTACAGGTCTTGTGACCGCTTGGGTAGGCATTTAGAGAACTGATATGTTAATGAGTGGTATCAATGTGTGTATGTTAACAAGTGTGATGCAGGATGGGGTACCACATGGACATATATGAGGGACTGTCTGTAAAGCCATGGACAGGTAGGTATTATGGAGGTGTGTGTGTGTGTGCGTGTGTGTGCGTGTGTGTGCGTGTGTGTGCGTGTGTGTGTGTGTGTGTGCGTGTGTGTGTGTGTGTGTGTGTGTGTGTGTGTGTGTGTGTGTGTGTATGTACTGTTAGGAAATGCTGTATAGGTTTTAAAGTGCATTTATTGTTTTCTTCCACAGGTGGTGAGGAGGGTTAGGGTCTCTCCTGCATGCAGTCTGATGTTGGTGTCCATAGAGACACCGAAGATGATGATAGTACTGTTGAGGCACAGGTGGAGTTGTCAGGGGCTGACACTGTGCCAACATTTGACATCCCCCTTTTAGTCACCCCAACCCTGCACACAGTTTCAGTACCTATACATACCCCATCACCAGTGGCCATAGTGGAGGGACAGCTGGTGTTTGGTGGCAGTGCACAGGAAAGTGTGGTAACCATGGTTACTGTGTCCAGTTGCAGCAGGCATAGCCAGATGTCCGGCAGGGCAACACATAGGCGGATGTCCCAGGGTGCTCATGGTAGGGCCGCTGGACATCATGCTCCTGGCAGAGGCGACATAGCTGGTACCAGCAGGCACATGTTTCAGGCTATCATGGCATATGGAACATTACACCAGACAAGGCCTGAGGCTGCAGAGGGCTGCTCTCACATCTGTAAGCGACAACACCCGTGAACTGTCTGGTGCCATCCATGCTTATACCGAGCACATGGATAGGCGGCATGGTGAGATGATGGCCCTCATCGGCCATGGTGTATCCATGCTTCAACATGTGGTGGGGGTGCGGCAATGGCCACGTGGACGTAGGCCAGCAACACCAACAGCTGGCTGTCAACATGGACATGCTAGGATACCAAGGGGCTCCCAAAGTGGCAGTACCAGCCCCGGCAGTGTGGGGGGGTGCTGTCCACACCACACCACAGCAGGCCATGTGCACATAGTCCTGGCTAGTCCCAGGAGGGGCCTGGTATCAGCTGACATTTATCATCAGCAAGTGAGGGTAGCACATCGAGGTCTGTACCTGGACGTGTCCATGGAACCCCTGGCAGGCACAGTCCACGTGTCCATGGCCGGAGTCAGTGAACTGCACACCCTGTCAGGTATGGCCTACAGCTATCCATAAACAGCAGTGTAGGGCAGAACTGTGTACATGCATACCCACACACTATACCAGAGGTCTGCAACCTGTGGCTCTGGATCTGCATGTGGCTCTTCCACCCCTCTGCACTGTCTCCCTGTAGCTTTGAATAATAATGGTCTCCCTACTGCACAAAACAGACACACACACACACACACACACACACACACACACACACACACACACACACACACACACACACACACACACACACACACACACAGACAGACACACACACACACACACACACACACACACACACTGAGCTCAACTGAGTGACCCCCTGGCAGCAGCAGCCTCTTATGAAAGGTTTCCGTACCTCTCAAAGTCTTACCACAAGAAATGTGGACAGAGCCACAAATAAAGGGGAACAATGGAACAAAAACAGGAGCAAATTTTAAATATTGCTCTTATAATCTTATAAACTTGCTACAATAACATGGTTTCTGTTAACGTACACCCCCCCCTCACACACACACACACACACACACACACACACACACACACACAGTTACATCTCAACTGTGCAGAGTTTTGCAGAATATCCTGACTTTTGTCTCATATTTTTGGTCTTTTTCTCATAAAATTCTGTTTTTCTGACAAATCATTGAGGGTTGAAGTCAGAAAAAATAGACAGACATTTGAGTTTCAGACTTTAAACCCTTCAGAAAATTCATGCTGATGCAAAATGTGTCATTCTATTGACTTTCTAAGTTTGTAAGAGCAATATTTAAAATGTGTCCCTATTTTTGGACCTTCATGCCCCATTATTTATGGCTTTGTTCAGATTTCTTGTTCTAAGTTCCCTTTTAACTCATAGCCTCAGCTCAGGCTTTGTCTCTACCAAATGGCACACTGCTACAGTCATCCCTCTTCATAAAGGAGAAGTGACTACAGACACTGGAAATTATCGCCTCATTAGCCTGTTGACTCTGATATGTAAGGCTATGGAGCACATCATCCAGGACCTAATTAACAAGGATATAGGGAATCTCCAAACACTAGATCCCACGCAATTTGGTTTTGTGAAAGGTAAATCATGCCTGATCAACCTGGTTGACTTCTTTGAGTTAGTCACCAGAGCAGTGGATGAAGGTAAGGCAGTTCATACAGCTTACCTCGATCTGGCCAACACCTTTGATACCATTTCTCACTCAGAAATTATTGATAAACTCACCAAACTAGGCATCGACCCCTATATCATTAGGCAAGTTGCAAATTGGCTCACAGATAGAACCCACAGTGTGAAAGTAGCAGACTACAAGTCAGACTGCCGACCAGTCACGAGTGGAGTTCCACAGAGATCAGTCCTGGGACCTCTCCTATTTGACATCTACTTCTCAGAAGTCCAGGCCAACATGGAGGGGCTCTGGCTGACCAAGTTCACAGATATCTGCAAGCTGAGAGCCATTATTAACTCCCCAAGAGATGCAGACATCCTACAGAAAGGCCTCACTGAGACTAATGACTGGTGTCTAAACCATGGCTTTAAGCTTAATGCCAAAAAATGCACCGCCATTCCCTTTGGAAAAAACTCAGTTCCAACTAATAACCACATTGACGGGATCCCACTGAACACTGAAGGTGTTATAAGAGATCTGGGGATACAGGTTTACAGCAACCTCTCCTTCAACCACCACATTGCCACTGTGATCAGAAAGTCCTTTTATGTGGCACATCTCATTACCAAGGGTTTTGCATCCAGGAAGAAAGAGGTCATCATTCCTCTCTACTCTTCCCTCATTAGACCAATCATTCAGTATAATGCCCCATTTGGCATGTACCTCACTAAACACCTGCAACCACTGGAGATGCCACAAAAATATGTCATGAAGAGGATCCTAGGCCTTAAACATATATCCTACATGGACAGACTCAAAAAACTCCAGCTATTCTCTGTCTCATATCGTCTACTAAGAGGCAATCTCTGCTTGACTTACAAAGCCATGTCTGTCCCAGCTCTGTTAGAAATGCTACATCTAAAGAAATCCCAGTCTCTCTGCACCACACACTCTAGAGGCCTCAACCTCATTACCACAATCAACACAATATGCTGAAGGGACAGGTTCCTAATCCAGAGACCGCCCATGCTCTGGAATTCTCACTTCTGTGTCTCTGTTTGACAGTGGCACAGGAAAATAACTTTCTTGGGTGACATAAGCCAGGGAACTTTGTTGGCTAGGCTTACATAGGCCTTTGGGCCAATAGCCTAGTACCTACCTATGAACCCATGAATAGACTTCCCATACATGTCTAGCAGAGCACCTCACTGACCATCTTCAAGGGAAATCTTTTTGAGTGGATGGAAGATAGAAAGTTCACCCCGGTATCACTCCAGTGGCTCTTCTTTATAGAGGCACAGGGAACTAATGTCAGGCGGCAAAATGCTAGGGCACTTCTATGGGCTAGGCTTGTAAAGGCTCCCGGGCCATTAGCCTAGTACACACCTATGAACCTATGAACCTATAAGAGGTTGAGAGATGTGACAAACACAAACACACACACACGCCCACACGCACACACGCACACACACACACAAACACACACACACACACACACACACACACACACACACACACACACACTCACACACACACACACACACACACACACACACACACACACACACACACACACACACACACACACACACACACACACACACACACACACACACACACACACACACACACACTGAGAGTGATCAAGCAATTTTAAAGACACGGGGTGCCAGTACTGACATGCATGGATGCATTGATTTATGGGTGTGTAGTGTTCTACTGTGCCAGATGGCTATACAAGGCTAGGTGATGGGTATACCTTGCCATCAGGCCACATGACAATGGTCTGGAGTGTGGCGCAGGGGTGTAGTGTCTGGATTCGCCTACACAGGTGGGTATTGTATTCACCATCCAGTCTCCTGGGTAACTATTGCATGTGGTCAATGCTGTGCATTGCTTGCCATGTATGTGTTCCTTAGTCCATGACATGGACGGTGTCTGGGATGTGCACACCTCCCACATGCATGTATAGTGACATTTGGAACTGTACCTGCGGTGTCTTGCCCATATTGTGTGCACAGATTGTTATCATCAGATGTGCCAGTCCTGACCTCATGTGGCGGGAACAGTTAATGGACAACAGGTTGACCCTACACCTACACTGATAGCATAATACAGGTATTCCCTGGTGTCAGTGGCATCTATCCATACAGGGCATGCTTTTCAGGCATGGTATATCCTTTGTGGGTCACATTTGATGGCACTACAGGTGTTGCAGGTGTCCAGTGGTGAACATAGGGAAGGTGCACTGTCTGCATGTACGTGCCTATTGGTCTGATGGACAGGGTGCCATGCCCTCTGTAGCCCATTGCAATCACATCATGGTTACTATCAGTGGGCAATATGCAGGGTACTACCAACATAGCGGCTGTTGCCTAGGCAAGTGTGTGTGTGTGTGTGTGTGTGTGTGTGTGTGTGTGTGTGTGTGTGTGTGTGTGTGTGTGTGTACAAGACATGGGTTGAGAGTGTTCTCTGGATAATACAAGGGTTGATAATGTGTTCACCTGGCCTTGATGTCACATGTAGGGGTATGGATTTGCACCCCAGCCCCTCGGCTATTTCACATCTGTTATCCCTGTATGGTGGACATTGTGATATATACTAGGGCCACCATATAAGAAATTTGCAAAACCCACTCTACATTGAATCCAGTTGTTACACACTCACAGCCACCTCCACACAGGATACGAATGACAAACACAGACCCACATACACACCTGTCACATATGGGATTAGACCTCCTACCTAACTAGTTTATTACACTATGCAGTTATAGGACACACCAGAAAGATTACTGGAGTGCTCTTTTCCCAAGTGTGTATTTCACAGTGAATGACATCAGCAGGACTGCCAAAGTAGGGCATTTGAATTGTAGTGTGTGACTAGCCTAAAATGCAAGGTTCCCTACACAGACATATAGAAACATCCACAATTGCCATGTGTGAGAATAGAACCCCTACTAGAGCTCTACATCACCAAGCTGTTATAGGACACACCATGGAGATTACTGGAGTACTTTTTCCGCAAAGGTGTATTTCACAGTGAATGACATCAGCAGGATTGCCAAATTAGGGAATTTGAATTGTAGTGAGTGTGACTAGCCTAAAATGCATTGCCCCTTACACAGACATAGAAACACACACACAAACATCCACAACTGCCATGTATGGGAATATAACCCCCTACTAGAATTCTATATCACACTACAGCATTAAGATTCTATAGGACACACCACAGGAATTACTGGAATGCTCATTCCCCAAAGTTATATTTCACAGACAATGATATCCGCAGGATTGCCAAAGTAGGGCATTTGAATTGTAGTGAGTGTAACTAGACATGCATTGCTCCCTACACAGGCATAGAAACACACACAAAAATATCCAGAACTGTCATGTGTGGGAATAGAACACCTACCAGAGTTCTATATCACACTACAGCATTAAGCTGTTATAGGACACACCACAGGGGTTACTGGAGTGCTCTTTTCCCAAAAGGTGTATTTCACAGTGAATGACATCAGCAGGATTGCCAAAGTAGGGCATCTGAATTGTAGTGAGTGTGACTAGCCTAAAATGTATTGCTCCTTACACAGACATAGAAACACACACAAAAACATCTACACCTGCCATGTGTGGAAATAGAACCTCTATTAGGGTTCAAAATCACACTACAGCATTAAGCTGCTATAGGATACACCACAGGGATTACTAAAGTACTGTTTCCCCAAAAGTATATTTCACAGTAAATGACATCAGCAGGATTGCCAAAGTAGGGCATTTGAATTGTAGTGTGTCTAGTCTAAAATGCATTGCTCCCTACACAGGCACAGAAACAAACACAAACACATCCACAACTGCCATGTGTGAGTATAGAACCCCAACCGGTGTTCTATATCACACTACAGCATTAAAATGTCATAGGACGTGCCACGGGGATTAATGAAGTACTCATTCCCCAAAGGTGTATTTCACTGTGAATGACATCAGCAGAATTGCCAAATTAGGACATTTGAATTGTAATGAGTGTGACTAGCCTAAAATACATTGCTCCCTATACAGACATAGAAACACACACAAAAACATCCACAACTGCCATGTGTGGGAATTGAACCCCTACCAGAGATGCATCACACTAAAGCATAAAGTGGTTATAGGACATGCCACCAAGATTACTGGAGTGCTCTTTTCCCAAAGGTGTATTTCAGATTGAATGACATCAGCAGGATTGCAAAGTAGGGTGTTTGAATTGTAGTGAGTGTGACTACCCTAAAATGCATTGCTCCCTACACAGACATAGAAACACATACAGAAACAACCACAACTACATGTGTGGGAATAGAACCCTTACCCAAGTTCTAGATCACACTACAGCATTAAGCTGTTATAGGATGGGCCACAGGGATTAGTGGAGTACTCTTTCCCCAAAGGTGTATTTCACAGTGAATGACATCAGCAGGATTGCCAAAGTAGGGCATTTGAATTGTAGTGAGTGTGACTAGCCTAAAATGTATTGCTCCTTACACAACCATAGAAACACACATAAAACCATCCACATGCCATGTGTGGGAATAGAACCCCTATCAGGATTCTATTTCACACTACAGCAATAAGCTGTTATAGGACACACCACAGGGATTAGTGGAGTATGCCTTCCCCAAAAGTATATTTCACAGTGGATGACATCAGCAGAATTGTCACAGTAGGACATTTGAATTGTAATGAGTGTGACTAGCCTAAAATTTATTGTTTCATACACAGACATAGAAACACACACAAAACCATTCACATGCCATGTATGGGAATAGAACCCCTACCAGAATTCAATATTACACTACAGTATGAAGTTGTTATAGGACACACCACAGGGATCAGTAGAGTATTCCTTCCCCAAAGGTATATTTCACAGTGAATGACATCAGCAGGATTGCCAAAGTAGGGCATTTGAATTGTAGTGAGTGTGACTAGCCTAAAAAGCATTGCTCTGTACACAGACACAAATAAACAGTTGTCATGGCTGGGATTAGAACTCCTATTTAACTAGTTTATTACACTACAGCAGTATGCAGTTAGGGGGTGCACCACAGAGATTACAGTGGTGCACTTTTCCCAAAGGCATATTTCACAGTGAACGACATCAGCAGCCTTGCCAAAGTAGAGCATTTGAATTGTAGTGAGTGTGACTATCCTAAAAAGCATCGCTCTCTACACAGACAGAAACATACACACAGTTGCCATGTCTGGGATTAGAACTCCTATTTAATTTAATCACAGTACTGCAGTATACAGTTATAGGATGCACCATGGAGTTTACTGGGGTACAGTTTTCCGAAATGTGTATTTCACAGTGAATTATATCAGCAGCCTTGCCAATGTAGGGCATTTGAATTGTAGTGAGTGTGACTAGCCTAAAAAGCATTGCTCTCTACACAGACAGAAACACACACACATATGCACACACACACACACACACACACACACACACACACACACACACACACACACACACACACACACACACACACACACACACACATGCTGTTGCCATGTCTGGGATAAAAATACACAATACAGCAGTAAGCGGTTATAGGACACACCACAGAGATTACTGGGCTACACCTTTCCCAAAGGTGTATTTCAAAGTGGATGACCTCAGCAGGCTTGTCATATTAGGGCTATGGGGAGGGCAGTGTATGTGCATGGGCCATAACCCATTCATCTAAAGGTTGACACACTGCATGCGGGCACACGCAGGGTTATATTCCACAGGTACATGTATACAGCTGCTAGATGACTACTTCCTTGTACAGTCATGTTGCACAGCTAGCACTTGCACCACATAGTCTGTAATGCTGACGGATACTGGTGGCTAATGTCTACAGTGAGTGACACTTGCACCTCATGTGGTTGTAGCCATTTGGCTGTGTGCTGGGTGGGACAGACCTCATAATGGATGGCTCCTTGTCACAGTCACTCTTCCACACATCTATGTATGTCTACTTTTGGCTTATTATAGCGTGTTGTCCTTGGCTATATGTCTGTATTCCTATCCACTGTGTGTGCAACGCATGACTGGTGCATACTAAGGAGTGTATGCACTAACATCTGCAACTGCCAGATATGTATGGTCCACTGTTGTTTACAGACATAGGCTTCATTTGTTTGTGTGTGAGCATGCCCAGTATGACCTTTCAGTATGTTGTTGTCTGACATTGCCTTCATTTCTCTTTGTGTGTGAGCATTCCCAGTATGCCCTTCTGTATTCAATATGTGGATTGATTCCAGGTAGTTGTACATCAGTGCAGAACTTTGTGTTGTACACCTACAGGTAGCAAACTGTTTCTGCAGGGTATCCATCGATCATTTGGCAATATGGGGACAAACTGTGCAGGGGATAGTATGTACTGTAGGTGATTGTGTCTGTGCTGCTTCAGCTGCATGGTACTGTTGTTAGCAGCGATATTCAGACATGTGTACTGTTATACACTGTGATGATTTCTGTCCTCATGTACTGTCAGGTGGACATTCTTGCTCACAGTGATGTCTTGGGGGACAAGGGTTACTGCAGCTGTGTCCAGTACTGTGGGCAGACACCTACATATTCATGGTAAGTTATGCCATTCTGGAGAGGGAGCTGCAGACACTTACTGCTGGGTCTTTGTATCCAGTTCAGCACCTTTGTATAGTGCTGGCAGAGGATCCCATACTTGTACATCCATCAACATGACAGTATGGCCTTATCTTGCTGTGGCAATGCCTCACAGCTGTATAGATTCACACAGGTTACCCAGAGGCAGGGGCCATGGGTCAGGACATTACTCCTTTTGTGGTGTATGGCAAATGTGCAGCCAGCCATTTATGTGTTTGCAGCCAGGGATAGTGTGTGCACACAGCTTTGTGTCTGACCCTGCACATTCCATGCTGCTCATACTCCCAACCCCCTCTGTTATTCTAACCTCTTCCATGCATTATACCTACATTCTCTGATACTTTCCCTAAGCTTATCACCCCATCACAGCTGTGTGTTAGTGTTGGTCCACAGTTCATGCAGTGGGACATGGTGGACATGTTACTGTGGTTTGTCCACATAGCTTTGCATATGGCTTATGTGGAGTGTGTTATCCTGTTATCTGGGTATCCATGACATAACATGCATTGGCAGTACGTGTGAGACACAGGCCTTTGGCAGAGGTCTGTGGGCCATTAGGTGTTGCTGCGGGCCAGATGTGGCAGGCCATTACATTCCGTCAGTTCTGCAGTCTCAGCCCACCATGCAGTATATTCCCCTGGGGTGACAGGGTAGGTGTGATGGGTGTTCATGCCAATACCTTCTATCAGTCTTGATCAGGTGGTGTGGATGCTGGCAGGATGCTACCTACATCTAGGGACACACCTGCATGGGATACCTGCACTGCATGCTGCATTCTTCTGCTACTGTCATATACAGGAGGAGTCATATTGTACCCATCTTTGCCAAAGCCAGGGCATACTGGGTATGCCTCCTTCTGCCTACTGGGGCAGGCTCAGATTGTTCCGCCTCCAAGTCACTCTGTGCCTGTGCAGGCCTTGGCAATGGTGGGGGGCTGTGTGGTCCTTACCCGTGCTGTTCCTGCTGCAGCTGTTTCTACAGGATCATATTGTGTAGCATGGCACATATGATGACAATGTGGGTACATGTAGCTGGTGAGCACTGCAAGGCACCAAAACCATGACTTGAGCATCCCAGACACATGCTCTATTATAATTCTGGTCTGTGCGTGTGCCTCATTATGGAGTTTTTGTTCGGGTGTGTGTGCATTTCTGATGGGTGTCATCAGCCACAGCTCCAGTGCGTAACCAGCATCCCTGACTAGGTGACCGTAAGGGATGTTCCCATTGGCAAAACTCTAGTACAGCTGCGTCAGATGCCAGATGTGGGAATCATGATAGCTTCCAGGGCAGCCAGCACACACATTCATTATTATGCCCATCACACACAACCTGGCAGTTGATGGAGGGGAAGCCCTTGCAGTTGAAGTAGACCCTACCCCGCTCACCGGGTGGTGCTTTGATGCATATGTGTGTGCAGCCTATAGCACCCACTACCTCAGGCTATTCTGCTATTTGGTGGAACAGTGCATATTGCTGGCCAACACCTTACGGGTGTTGAGGAAATATGCGTGCTTGCCAGCATGTGCTGACATGGCATCCAGGAACTGGTGGAGTACCCTGGATGCTGATGCCTGTGAGATCCCCATCATATCCCCAGTTGGCCTTTGGAAGGTACCCGTAGCTAGTATTCTTAGGCCTACACATATCTTGGTATCCACTGGATGGGTTCCCCTCTGTTAGTTCTGTGTGTCAAGTGTGGCCGGCACAGCTCAATAATTTGCTGTAAGAGGTCCTTCTCCACTCTATAGTGCTCCACTATCTCCAGCTGATGTATCCCATGGTAGGTTACCCTGGGTCTGCACACTCTTGTCCGTCTCCTCACTGTGGGTTGGTTGACAGAATTCACATCCTCACCACCCTCAGCCTCTTCCACATGTTGTTGTATGATAGCTATTGCAGCCCCTATCATTTTGTTGTTTTGTTTGTTAAAACTTCCCCACTTGTATACACTGGTGGTGTAGAGTATGGGAAAAACCAGAGGGGAAGGTGTTTGCATAGTTTATAGTAGTGTTCTGGGCCGGGTTGGTCTGCTGCCTGTGTAATTGGCTGATTCTGATACATTTCAACTGCCAGCTATGCTAGTTCTCCTAGATTGCCTTCCTACTGCTGTTTTCCCTTCCCATTGCCTTCCTGTTTAAGCCTGGGGGCATGCCCTGCAAACGCAGTGCTCAAATATGCACAGAGCTGCTATTTCCTAGTTTCATTTTTTTTTTCCTTTAAAACCCAGTGCGTGGCATGCGCACCCGCTTAGGCAATGTAAAGAGTGCTAGGCAGCATCAGAAACACCCCCTTGCTTAGCTGTGCTAAGCTAGGAGCAAACCTGAGCCACAGGGCTCCAATCCACTTACAGTATGCCTGACATCCCCCCTATGATGTTAGCTAACTCCTATGCTTGCACCAAGCTATTCCTGCTCTTACATTGTTGGGAGTTGACTAGCATGCAGGGGGAATCTGGGATTCAGCATCATTCCCCTCATTTGCATAGGATTGCCTGCTAATGCATAGTTACATGTCCCACACTGAGCCTCCCCCATTAGAAGCCACCATTCACTGGCCATGTTGTCATCTGCCTGCCATTGAGTATAATGGCAGAATAGTGATTTTGGTTAAAATGCTTATTTTAGTTTTTTTTTTTCTTATTTTCCCCCGATCTCGTTTGCACGCTGCTGCCCTACACTTAAACAGCCAAGATCGGCTAAAAAATAAAAGTTGATTTTTTTTTTCAAGTGTTTTCCATGCCAATGGCCTTATAGTTGGCCATTGGCATGCTTTATACATGATATCCACCCTTTATTTGGAGCTGTCATGGCTCCATTTTGTAATTTGCAGAAATGTACTCTGTTATTGGCGGAGTACATTTTTGCAGATTACACTATTCCTGCATGGCTGATTTCCAACTTCTTGGATTGCAAATTCACCTCATTTGTATGGATTTCTCCTGCAAATGGGGTAATTTTCATACAGGGGCTGAGTCCATGCAGGACTAGTGCAGGAGCGCTCGTGCATGCCCCTACAGGTTATTCCTGGATTGCACGGCAGACATATTGCCTGCTGGAGCTCCTGCACTAATCCTGCATGCCATGCAGGGCTTGCAGAATCTGGGGGCATGTTTTTCAGGTTGAATACCAATGAAAAGCAGTTTTCTTTTGTGTAGATGCATGTGTGTGTGTGTGTGTGTGTGTGTGTGTGTGTGTGTGTGTGTGTGTGCGTGTGTGTGTCAGAGAGGATTATTTCAGTAATCTATGTGAATGAAAGCTGCTGCTGTAGAGTGAGGTGTCTCTTTTCCCCAAAATGTTGAAAGTGATAGTTTTAAGAATGGTGTACTGAAGCACAGACTCCTTGGAACAAATAGATTTTTTTAAGTGTAGTTCTTTTGAGAAGACTGGTTTTAGTTGATTACTTTCACTGAAGGCATAGAACTGCAGTGGTGGTGCTGCGGTAGCATTGTCACCTCACAGTAAGACGTTGTCCTGTTCGATTCTCAGCTAAAGTGTCTTCTGTATGGAGACATGCGTGAATGGGCGTACCTTTGTTGAAGGTTGTGCATCAGAGCTGGCAACTCGGCACGTAAAAATTTACTGCCAATCATGAGCGGACCAGAGTTCTACTGTGGCAACCCCTAACCGGGAAAAGCCGAAAGATACAACAACTTTCACTGAAGGCATCATTGGCTCTCAATGAAGCAAAATGATATATAATTAAAAACAGGTAGCTTTATTTATTTTTTACTATTTCTGTCTGTTACCTGCTGACCATCAGCCTTCCTTTCAGCGTGGCAGCATTCTGTGTCCTGTTTAATGTATTAGGGCTACCATCACTAGTCTGGAACCCAAGCTTGCATTCCTTTCTCCTATAGTCATGTTTGTTGTATAAACATCTGCTTGCATGGGAGTAATTTGGCCATCTGGGACCACAACTTCCCTCCTAGGATGAGCAAGCTAGCATGGGTCATGCACTCTAACCTTCCCCTACTCATCCTTTTCAGCACCTGAGACATGAGTCAAAGTCAGCTTATGTGGGCCATTCAGGGTTTCATCTTATTATGTCTCAGAGATGGGTGGCAGCAAGCTTTATCTGTAACTAATGCAAGAATACTGTGATACTGCTCCGGATAATATACTACTTTTTCCTGATAAAACTCAAAATGTTTGGGGTTGGAAAACATAACTGTTTATATTCTGTGCAGTTTTCATACTCTGTGCAACTGGCTTGCAGAAGAAAAGGTGTAACAATGCTTGTCAAATCTGTACATGCAGGAGCAGTGAGATAAATATTATCAAAAAGCAAGTACTGTAAATCATTAAACTAACTTTTCTATCAAGTCTGAATGCTGTCAAACATCCTTTATTTTTTCAAAGGTGAAATTTAGATGTTATTCCCTAAACTTTAGAACACCTAGACTAGGATTCATGAACACCTCATGTGAAGCTTGTGTGTGTGATGAGCAGAGATGAGCAGAGAGTTTGGAAACAGCAGTACATGTCATGCCAGCATCAAAAGGTTAGCGGCAGAATATTCCAAGGATTTACTAATGAGCCATGTTGTGTGCAAATGATACAAAAAAACATGGCAGAGTGATTCATAAATGTACACAACCTGCACCAACAGTATGCACTTGCTTTAGCTCTGAATTCTACCACAACCTGGAATATCGCCACAGGAAAACTTTAAAGAATGTTAGGGCTTACCTCGGCCATTGTAAACCTGTATGTGCAACAGGCTCTCATAGAAGATGTTGCTACATGACATTGATCTCAAAGGCATAGGGCTTTTAGACCATGGTTGATCTATGGTGGGCCACATAAAAATCAAATTAGTGGATCATTATGAGGTAGGCAGGGAAACCATACAGAAAATAGTAGGCATCTGTTGGCCCTAACCGAAGCCCCTTGTGAAATGTGGAAAAACCCATCCCAGTGGGTACTGAGGTATGTGTAACTGTGTGTATCCTAGCTACAGGGACTTTTCAGAGAACCAGAAGTGACATAGTGGGGGTTTCACTGACATCTACCTCAAGAATACTCCACCAGTTCCTCAGTGTGATGCTGCAACATGGGTAGGGGAGCATATCTGTTTTTCACATACTCCAGAGAAGAGAGCAAGTACCTTGCAACATTTCTATGCCATAGCTCATTTTCCTGAGTTATTGGAGACCATAGACTGCAACTGCATTGATATAAAAGTCCCTTCTGAGGAACTGGGAGGGTGGCATGAGAACAGAAAAGTGCACCACTCCATTAACTGTCAGGTGTTCTGTAATGCATACATTCTCATCTATAACGTGTGTGCAGACCACCCAAGCAGTTTCTATAGCTCCCACATATGGCACACCTGTGAACATTACCAAAGGTTTGCAAGGGGTGACTTCCCACAAAGACATCTAGTGGGGGATGCAGGATATGCTGTAGAACCTTGCCTCATGACTCATATGAGAATCCCACATAACTCCTCTAAGCAAGGCTACAACACTACACACGCATAGACTACAAATATAATAGAGGATTAATTTGGGCTGCTACATAACATTATAGTTAGAAAACAGTTGCATCATGGTGCCTCACTATAAGAACCACAGTTTCCCACACCACAGACAGTGGCAGCTGACATAGATGAAGGATCAGATGAAGAATCATCAGCAGGGGACAATCATAATAGGAGGTGGGCACAATATGCCACAGCACTGAATAAGTGGCAGCAAACTGTACATACAGTCAGCACTTTATTGACATAAGAGTTGAGCAGATACAAAGAATAAAACTGATGCATGCAAACAAGCCAGACTCTGTTTACCCATGGCATCAGATATAGGCAACCCAAGACTAGGACACTCTGAGGAACAGTAGCAAATGCATGTGATCTACTTGTCATAAACAATAGTACAACATATAAGCAGAAATAAGCAGTAAATAAAATCAGCAATACCTATTCAAGAATATCATAACAATAACTGATATATCCATAACACACCCATGGGGAAATACAGACATTTATACTTATGGATCAATATATATCACAATGCAACCAGTGAGTAGCATTGCAGAAACAAAACAGTCTAAACAACAATGCAATCACTGTAATATCTCATATGCATACAAACTCACACAACAATATATATAAACTACAGAAGGTAAAGGACAATAGCAGATGTAAGAATATATACCAACTAAACAGAAAAAAAACACATCATAAGCAGAGAAACAGTGGCCAATGTGACAAAAAAACTTACAGAACACATTGAAGTCAGTGACAGTCTAACTCTTAAGCATGTTGCAATAATACTAAAGAGCTCTGTACACATGAATGTGTGTTGTCCTAACACAATGCAAAACATGCCAGATGACTTCAGCAGGAGTATTGAAACACTGCAGGTACATAGCATTCATTGCAATTATTTCTTAACATACTAAAAGAATCAAGAATTTGCATGGAACAACACATACCTTATAAAATTTCAAACAATATTCTCTATAGTCCTAATCAAAACTGTTGCCAGCATTTTGTTCAGCAGCACTTGAGAAACAAGGCAGTCTTCCCTAACATGATGGAAGCTCCATAGCCCATGCACTGCTTGTATGGTGTAGATAACCCCCTCCTTGCACATGGAATATGTTAATTAACTTTCAACTGATTATCTTTTCAGAATCACTCAATCTGCTTGAAGTGCCTTGAAAGTGTGCCTCATTAGCAGCACTGCTCAGTCAGTGATGTATTAAGCATCCCTGATAATGAGAATTACACTCTGACAGGGTATGTCAGAAAAAAAAGTCTTACAATTAAGTTTTAAGTGAAAATGTATTACTTACTTAGGACTGCACCTTGATACACATATTTGTCAACATTTTGTGAAAAAATGTGAGGTACCTGTGCACATATCTCACACATGGAATGAAGACTGAAAGCAATTTGGCTGAAAACTGCAACATATATACACTGGAAAAATCTTTATACTTACAGCAACCTTTAACACATTCCTTTTACAAAGGTACTACAACAACATAAGTCTTACCTTACATACAAGTTGTTTCTACCCTTACATCTTGTATCATCTTCATATTTCCCATGATCACAGTCAAATGATTGTACTCTGTCAGGAAAAATAACAGTTTGATTGCACAGGTAAAGTGAAAAATAAATGCACATTTCAGAAGTATGAAGCTCATCACATGTAGTCGACTTTCTCCTTTGTAATTGAAATGTTCATGTGGTTCAAATGTCAATATCTCATTGTAATGCCAAAGGTGCAGAGTTGAAATCTGGTAAAGGTATCATGTAAGGGAAAGTAGGGATCATTACTGTAAATGCACTTGTAGGAATCCACAAAGTTGAGAATTCATTACCCTCTGTTTTGTCAATTTTTTGTCTTCATTCTTTGGCATTATGAATTGGTTCCAGTCATTGATGCTATTCAAGGAATGACAGTTCACATTCTATGGTAAAAATTCAAAAGTTTATTTCACATGCGGAAAGTCTTAGTAATCAACCACTCAAACTAGACAGGTGGTGGTGTACATTGTTTAGTATTTCTGACATGACTGAATGCAGAAAATTACAAGTGTGTTGTAACTGCCTAAACTGATCATTGTGTTAAAGAATTATGTCATGAATAATAGTGCAGTAGGTGCTGGGTTTGAATCCACAGAAGGAATAGTGTGCTTTTATGTAGCATACTGGGTCGACTATACATGATCAAAATTTCAAAAAAATGAAACCCATATGGCCAAGACTATGGGCAGGATTCACGAAGGCTTGCACGGAGTGTAAGAGACGTGCAACACTCCATGCAAGCCTCGCGATCCAGGAACAGCCCTAAACTCCGTGTAAGAGACCAGCTAAAACGTTTCGTACACGGACTGGGCGTGGGCATGCTAAATACCTCACTTGCATCCGAAATGTATGCAATTGAGGTATATTAGCGATCCACGAAGCAGAAACCAGTCCGGGTAGGAGACGTTTTAGCTGCAGAAATGTACTCAGTTGACAACTGAGTACATTTCTGCAAAATCCACAACGGAGTGATGTCAGCTCCAAAAAAAGGTTGCATATGATCCAGGCAGCATGCCAATGGCCAAATATGTGGCCATTGGCAAGATAAACAATGCAAAAATATTAAAAATATATATATTTTTTTTCGGCGATCGCCCATGTTTAAACCCAGCGCAGCCCCGCGCAAACGGGCTGCGCTGTATAAAACCATGAAAAAGAAGGTTATAAACCCACAAATGTGGGTTTCATGCAATACATGGAATGACAATGCAGGGACCAGCAGACTAAAACCAACATGGCCACCGTGTAGTGGTTGCTAAGGGGGGAAGCTGAGTCTAAGACATGTAACTAAGCATTAGTAGGCAATCTCATGTAAATGAGGGTTCGGATACTGAATCTCACAGTCACATACCAAATGAGCACAGTCTGAGTAGTGTAAGAGATACAAAAGGGGGAGGAATAGAGTAGGAGATAGGTGACATCACAGGGGGGAATGGTAGAAAGAAATGCAGCTCATTGGAGGCCAGTGTAACATGACAGATGACAGGCACAGATCATGGAAAGAGGTGTGCCACTAGATAAGTCATGGAAAGTCAAGAAATGGAAGGTGTACACTGTAACCTACACCAAATTTTCTTGCTGGCCATGCATGCGCACGTGTGTGCACCATGAAGCGCGAGTAGGATAGTGTGAGCGCGTGTAAGGCAGTGTGAGCATGTGGGAGCATGTTGGGAGATGTTTAACACTGTTGGCGTGGGTGTGCACGCATGTAAGGCAGGCTGAGTATGTTGGAGGCTGTTGGCAGACGTGTAACAGTGTTTGCATGGGTGTACACGCGTTTAAACCCGAATAAGTAGATTCTGAACCGTGTAAGCACTTGTGCGCGGGTGTAAGCCACTGTGAGCGTGTTTCAGATAGTATGCAAGTTGCTCCCCCCTGAGGAAACAGAGAGGAAAAAGGAAGCAACAGAATTAATAGGAAGCTAGCAGGGATAACTGCTGAAGCTAGCAGGTGAAAACAATTAGAAGCAGGCAATTACACAGGCAGAATAGTAGCCCAGCCCAGCACTTAAAACTCTGCAAACAGTAGTGCAGGATGTTTCCATTAAGAGGCACTGCAAGACAGGAGTAAGCTAATAGAAGTGAAAACTGAAAAAGCTTCACTCAGAGCAGAAATGTTAGGGGCTGCCATAGCTGTCATAATGAGATATAGGCGACTTGCTGAGGGTGGTGACAATGCAGATGGTGCCAGACAACCCACAGTGAGGAGACGGAGAAGAGTGTACAGGCCCAGGGTCACCTACCACGGGTTACATGAGCTGGAGATAGTAGAGCGCTATAGAGTAGACAGAGAGCTCCTGCAGCAAATTGTTGAGCTGTGCAGACCACGCCTCACACACAGAACCAACAGAGGGGAACCCATCCCAGTGGAAACCAAGGTATGTGTTGGCCTAAGAATACTAGCAACAGGTACCTTCCAGAGACCAACTGGTGATATGATGGGGATATCACAGGCATCAGCCTCCAGGGTACTACACCAGTTCCTGGATGCCATGTCAGCACATGTCGGTGATCATGTATATTTCCCCAATGCCCGTGAGGTATTGGCCAGCAATATGCGTCTCTTCCAGCAAATAGCGGAATACCCTGAGGTACTGGGTGCTATAGACTGCATGCACATACGCATCAAAGCACCAGCCAGTGAGCGGGGTAGGGCCTACATTAACCGCAAGGGCTTCTCCTCCATCAACTGCCAGGTTGTGTGTGATGCCCAGGGCATAATAATGAATGTGTGTGCTGGCTGCCCTGGGAGTTATCATGATTCCCACATCTGGCATTTGATGCAGCTGTACCAGACATTTGCCAATGGGGACATCCCACACGGACACCTAGTGGGGGATGCAGGTTATGCACTTGAGCCATGGCTGATGACACCCATCAGAAATGCACACACACCTGAACAGGAACGCCATAATGAGGCACACGCACAAACACATAATGTGATAGAGCATGTGTTTGGGCTGCTCAAGTCACGGTTCCAGTGTCTGGACACATCTGGTGGAGCCTTGCAGTACACACCATCTACATGTACCCAAATTGTCATGGTATGTGCTATGCCACATAATATGATCTTGCGAAAACAGCTGCAGCAGGACCAGCATAGAGCCAGGCCAAACAGCCCCCCACCATTGCCAAGGCCTTCACAGGCAGAGAGTGACTCAGAAGAGGAACAACCTGAGCCTGCCCCAGTAGTCAGAAGGAGGCATGCCCAGTATGCCCTGGCCTTGGCAAAGAGGCAACGCATAGCACATACACTGGCTCAGTAGGAACCCTGGGAATGATACCCCTCTCTGACTCACTCATATAGTAACAGGGATGCCTAACATGACACAACCTGCTCTCAAACATGTACAGGGAGTGTAGTATGTGCATCCGACAGAGGCAGCCCTGCAGCACCACCTGAGGCATGATTGCCATTTGTTAAGCAATGTAACACCATCTAGTATTTGCAAACATGAAGACCCTGCCTAACATCTCACCCTCACCAAGCATGATCCAACACTATGAAGACAAGAAGATCAAGTACAATAATTGGCTGAAGTAATGCAGTCAGTCAAAGGGGAGCCAATGTGTTACAGGCTGGGAAGATATGCGGAGTTTGACATGATGCACCACCTGCTAGGGGTGGCATGCACCTATCATGCCATGCCCCATGGATACTGGCAAAGGCTGTCAGTGCCCACAGCATGCCCTGAATAGGTAAGTCTCAAAACACAAACCCAACCTCATAGGTTCTACAAGGGATAGGAACCTAGATGTAATACTACCCCATGACAGATGTACAGACAGCAAGATGTGTGCAGTGTAAACGCACACAGTAAGGAGAATGTAGATACCAGTCCTGTAATAGAGAACTGGGCAAGGCTCACATCAGCACCCTAACACTACCAGGTCACACCTCATACTGTGCTGTACAGCCGCAAAACATGGAACAAGCTACAAAAGGAGGGTGACTAGCAAGAAATGGCAAGGATAACCACATCCCCATGTTGGTACCACAACAAGAAGCAGCATGGAATATCCCTGGTCAAATACCAATGGCTAAAACTGCCTCGCAGTATATAGCCTGCTGCAGACCACTGTCCTAATACCAGGAACAGCACCTGTCCTATGTCGGAATACATGAATATATCAAGCCCCCCAAACCACATTATATTGCTCGACTGAAAATACCCAGACATACACCGGTAGCATTGTACTAGCACCAACACAGTAGGAGAAAATTACCCAGATTCCATAAACCAAAATGCCCAGGAACAATGTACTACTCCCACAAGAGGGGTAAGCATACTGGATGTGATAATCAGCAACATGTGTACTGGATGGCAAGATGAGAAGTGTACCCCTCACTGGTAAGACCAGACCATAGAGTAAGCACACTGGATATACACACCCTGACCCCAGTCCCTGGCCAGAATACCTCAGTGAAAAACATGTGTAAAGTATAGGTTGCAGCCCTCAAAACCGATGTTGAATCCACAAAAGGCCCTGTGCAAGTGCAGAATATGGGACACACCACAGAACATGTTATACAGGCATTCCATGAACACAGCCAGGAATGCTTGGAGTATGCAGTCACAAATAACAACAACATACAATGCCATACACGCAGGCATCTGGCATGCTGGCCTCCAGCCATTACCAAACCATGCAAGAGAATGAGGAAGATACCACATGATAGAGCAAACATAAAAAGGGAAGTAATCACTGACCAGTAGTATGGCAACAACATATGTCCACACATACAATCCACTAAGTCCAGCCACAACAAGTATAACCTATGAATCCAGAGGCAATGTGACGCCAGTACCAAGTACACAGACAACCACAACACCCCCCAATAAATACAAACATATGTGATAGATGCATCAATGTATCCAAAGCAGAGGTTGAGCTCCAACAACCTAGTACTGTCAACACTAGTCAGGAGGAGAAGGTAACCACATACACCACAAACCCAGTCCCACATAGACCTACCACAACTGTAAACCAAACACATAAACACAGACAAATATTCCCGGAGGCCTTAATTACAAACATACCACACCAACAGATGCCTCCAAAGTAGATCACAAGCAAACACAACCTTCAAACATAGCACATGCAATGAATAGTACGCAAAACTGGTGTGCCAAACAGTCACAGGCCTGAAGGAGAAACAACATGCCTGATACAGTCGTAATAGGTGTCTGTATAGGCAGAAAAACAGCTGTCCCACTCACCAGACTGAACAAGGGAAAGGGTAGAGTAAGCTGCTTGTAGGTAGCCACAAAATGCCACTTAACACAAGTACACAGGTCACCCCAAAGCAAGCAGAAATATGATGCACTCAATGCCCATGCTGGTGTGAATTACCTGAGATGTACCTCCCTGGTCAACATCAAATGAGACATGGATGGTCCCTCCGAGTATGTACACCAGGGCGGGATGACACTGGCTGTGTGCAGCATCCAACCCTCACCAAGAATGATACCACAGTACAAACACAGAATGCTTATGTTTAACAGCTGGCACAGTTACAGCTGTCAGTCCAAGAGGGTGTAATGTGTGTCTGCTTGAGATGTCAAGCATGACAAGCCATGCTGCTGTTACAGGGGTGGCTGTCAGCTGTTACCCATGTGTGTCTGGATACTGGATAAGGCCTTTGCCGCCTCCATAGAGCCGTATGTAGGCAAGGCCAAAAAGACTACCCACCACCCTAGAAAACATAAGTGGTAAGAAACATAAGGGTAATGCTGAACAATGCCAGATGTGTAAACTGCACCATGCATGCCCCTGAGGCACTTCCCATTATGGAGAACATTGATGCCTGTCCAGTGACAGAAGCCTGCTGCAGGCCTAGTGATACCACACCAGCACTACTAGGTTATACCACATACCATGTGTTATGGCCCCAACACCTGCACCAAGACATCAAAGGAGGGGGAGTATCCATATGCAGCACAGACACCCATATAGCCAGGTAACTGACAATGCACAAAGCAGTGGACACCACCCATGTGCACATAACTGTAGTCAAAACTGCTGTACAGTCTGTAGCATGCGACAAACCACAATCTCACACACAAGAACCCCACCCAGACATCCGAAGACACTGGACAGTATGGATGTCCCACCAAATACCAGACAAGGTACACAAAGTACCACATAGGTGTCAAACCATTATGTATGCAAGGAGTCATCAGGGACCTAGGGACACAGGTCGACATTAATCTGTCATGTGACAGCCACAATGCCAATGTGGCTATGAAGACTGTTGATACTGGACACCATATCATGAAAGGATTCACACCAACATCAACAGAGGTCACTGTGCTGCTGTACGGTTCCCTTATCAGACCCATAATCTAGTACAATGACTCATATGGGCTGTACCATACGTGACACCTGCAGCGGTTCGGAAGACCTCATAGTTACCCCACCAACAGGATAAAGGGTGTGAAATATATGTCATATGCTGCCTGGCTGTAGACACCCCAGCTGACTGCAGTCACACACTGCCTACACAGAGGCATTGTATGTCTGTTGTACCAGACCATGTCCAACACAGGAGTAATGGACATGCTACACCACAGGAAATCAAAGCCATTGGAGCTGTGAGAGTCACAGATGTCAACCTCAACACATAATGAAATAAGATGTGCTGGAGGGACAGATACATAACCCATAGGCTCCCCACACCCAGAAACAGGATCCCAATCCATGGTAGGCAGAGCCCCTCACTGACACCCCTCAACAGGAATATTGCCAAGTGGATGGATGACCGTACATGTATACTGGGGGTCCCCACTGTGTCACGACCAGACAGAGGCACAGTGAAGAACCTCATAAATGGCCATAATTGAACATAGCAAGGGGTGGCGAAAGACATACACACTCTAGCTAGGCTTACTAATGGCCTAGGATGTCTAGCCTACTATGAACCCATGAACCTATGAAGATACAACACGTACAGGACACTAAGGATAATCACAAGGCTTACCCAACTGATGGTAGGAACCATGTTGGGCATCCACAGATATGCTCCGAATCACACAGATATTACAAACAACACACCAAACACACACACATATTGCTAACATACAACCTGTCAGGTGCAGTGCAAACCCCCCCCCCCCAAGTGCAAAATACCTATCCCAGCAGATGGTCCCCTGACATTGCAGATGCTGAGGTAACAGCCATCATCTGCAAAGCAGAACACACAGCAGCAAAGGTATGTGATGGTGTCCTGTGCTGAGGCCAACATGGACCCCAAGAGTAATGGAATGCAAAATCACACTACTGGCCAATGTCAGCCTTACCACAGGATATGTACCCAAAGAGCAGTGTACAACAACAGTGGTCCATCACAACAAAGGTGTTACCTGAATGGATACTCCAAACTACCACCCCAGGATCCTGACAAGCTTGTTCTGCACAGCTATGGAAAGGATCAGTATGTACCGCAGACAGAAGGCTAATGTGGACCTACTGATACTGGACCCTACACACTGTGGCTGTTGTAACTGCAGAACCGGCCCCTAAACATGTCTGACACATTTGAAGCAGTCATTAAGGTCATTGATGAGGGCTATGTGGTCCACACAGCGTAGCTGGACCGTGCACATGCTTCTAGACAATACCGTACGTGTTCAGTATGGATATGTTCACCAGCTTAAATATACACCCCTATGTCAGTAGAGGAGTTGCAAAGCAGACCAAGGACAGAACTGACATGGTCAGACATGCCGCATCCATGTCAGACTACAAAGCGAATATGAGTGGCATCCCACAAGGCCTGGTCTTGCCCCCCCACCCCCGTTCTGTATACATGTCCCATAGGTATAGGCCAACATGGAAGGACTGTGACTGAACATGTATGTAGAGGAGTACAAACAGCCCACCATATCCGACCCCCAGCTGACACAAGCAACCCACAAAAGGGCCACCTACAAACAGACAACTGTAGCTATAGCCATGTCAGCAAGCTAATCGCAGAACTGTGTATAGACAACCACCGTGGATATACAGTAAGTGCCCACAAATTACCACACAGGTGTTAACCCATGAGGCACCTAACATGTAATGTGAGACCTGGGTACAAAAGGTGATAAATATCCTGCACTGGACAAACATGTGTCTGTAGTGTTCGCAGAAACATGTACCATATACTCACCCAAACATGAAGGCTGGCAGATGTAGATAAGGGGAACTCACTCTGGCTCTGCAGCCATCCTCCATCAGCATCACAACTGACTACAATAGCCCCTGTGGGATATACCGCAGCAGACACCTCCAACAACTGTAAAGCCCACAACAGTACCCCACCAGGGGTAGCAAAGAGCCTGAACAGATGCCATGTGTTGCCTGAGTAAACAAACTGCAGCCCCACACACCACCATCCTTCCCAGCTACAGGAAAGCTGTGCCTGATGTATGAAGCCATGTCCAACCTGGAATGAATGAACATGTTGCACCTTGTACAATCTGAATGGCAGTGAGCTATGCACATGAGAGACCTGAACCCCAGCACTGACATACATAGGGCAAGCTGTACAGAATAATCCATAACACAGAAGGCACCCCCACACTTCAGTAAACTCCTGGTACAGGTCAGCCAGAGTGCCACATATCGACACCCCTCAAGAGGCATCCTGATGAGTGTATGGGAGATGGTAGGCTACCCTTGGTATCACTGTTATGTCAGAGGTAGACAGAGGCACAGTATACCAACCATGACATATGTAATGGCAAACTCCAGTTACAATGTGTGTTGAAGGACAAACACACCCTGTGACTACCATCAGAAATGGCCTACGGAACATCGCTAGTGTTTGCCAATGTCCACCCATGTTGTGGAATACACTAGCAATGTTGGACGAGCCTGGTGTAGGTAGTCCATATCTGAACATATTGCAACATGGTCATATGTGCACAACTGGCCCCTACACAGTCTGTTGTGCTCACTATGAAGATGTCAAGCAGTGATAGGACTAAAGTCCAGGATACTGTCCACTACAGTGAAAGTACCGAACCAGTACACTATACGGTACTACAGTGTTAGGTCATTATGAAAGTATGTTGAGAACTGTCTGCAAAGTATCCCATGCAATTCCTGCAGGCACAGTATAATCCCTGTTGTGGCAGACATGAAGCAGTTGGCCAGTTAGTACACAACATGACACCCAGCACACAATCATAAATGTGTGATAATGTCGAAGGTCACACACACCCAAATATGTGTTGGACTTCAGAGTGCAACATATGGAAAGCTCACACTGGGCATGCTCGCACACTTTGATAAATGAGGCATATGTCAGACAACATGCCATGGAAAGGCTGAACTGGGCATGCTCACACACTTAGGCCATATCTCAGTGTAGCAGTTGGCCACACATATCTGGTATTTGTACGTGTCAGTCCAGGAACCAACCACAACACAGCAATCAGCCCAGTGCACACAGTAAATGACCACAGAGACATAAGTGATATAGTGGATCGCCATCATATGCAAACATCTGCCACAGATACACAAGTTGGTCATAGGAACAGGGAATGCTATGGCAATAAAGACCTGCAAACAGTAGAACAGCACAACAAATATTGTGCATCCGACAATTGAACATATGGGTGTAGAGGTCAATACTAGGCTTCTTGCCCCAGGGAATGACAGCTCAGCCAGAGTGTGCTTGGCATCTGCATCCCCAGGATAGTAGGCTACCATGCCACTGTAAATTAGGTCACAGAAGGCAACATGTAAGGCTAGTGAGCTGTGCCTCTGTCAAGCAGGGGCACCGTGGAGGTCACAGGGATTGAATGTGCTAAGCCACAGCCATGTTGTCGGTGTGTGCTGTGAGAGGGTTGCTGAGGATCTCTGACAGTAGGTGTCCATCAATAACAGACTGAGGGGAGCCCTATCTGCATTCTCTGGATGATTCCACTGTCAACACTGTGTTGTAAGGAGTATGTGTGAATGAAGTGCCGTGCTGGAACCGTCCACAGATGTCCTCCCTCTGTGGCTACAGTTCTGCAATGTATTAGGTCAGTCTGTCTGTTGAACGGCGCATATATGGCCGGTGTACAGCTGACAGGTGTCTTGTTGTGGAGCAGTCATGGGTATATGTGGGATAGCATGACCAAGGCAAACTGTACACATGCTCATAGGATGCAAATGTCAAGGATTATGCTGAGTGGCCAGTATAGTCCTCCAGCATGGGTCCTCTGAAGTCATCCACCCCAGTCTACACAAGTGTAGAGTCTGCTTGTGCTAAACACAGTTTGTGTGCAGTGACAACCTTGCCTGGGGGTGGAGATGAGATATGGATGTCCAGGGAAAGGTGGTCATGGTCAGATATCAACAATGGTGGTCTACCTCTGGTGTGGAACAGTGAGTACCCACGTTGCAGATGGACAGGTGCAATATGTATTCACCCATGTGGCTGTGGTGTGTGGTTCTGCCATAGCACATGGACCCACAAATTGTAGTGGCGGTAGGGTAAAGTGGTAGAGGCCTGAGTAGTTCTCACACACAATATGCCTGTACCTGATGTTAACAACTGGAATGGTGTATGTGAATACCTGCATATCCTGGCACTGTTCCCAGGGAAGCTAAGTGTGTGTCCTGGATGTGGGTGTGGTGTTCTGGACTGGTTGTGTTGTGTGTTACAGGTCCTGTGGTCCCAAAGCATGGTATAGAACATAACCTGCCAGTGCGATGTGCATATCTGACCCTGACGTAGGTGGCTGCAAATGCATATATATGCTATCCCCCACCTGACAGGTAGTACTACATCTACATACCTCTGTAGAAATAAAGATGTCAGCACCCTAGAAATACTACAGGTGCAGAGCAGATGCCCAGTAATTCGGATAGTGCACTCTGCTAATGCGTCTCCCTCAAGTGTCATAATATAGTTAGGTAGGGGTGCGAATCCTGCAAATGCTCAGTGTGTGTGTGGGTGAGTGGGGTTTGTGTGTGTGAAAGGCTGTGAGAGGGAAATGCCCCTTTTGGCAACTGGGAAAACACACTACAGGATGCACATTCCCCTTACTAAACACTGATGATGTCAGCACCCTATAAGTAAAGCAGGAAAAGGAAAGCCTCCCAGTAATGCGAATAGGGTTCCCTGCTAATGTGTCCATCTCAAGTGTCATAACATAGTTAGGTAGTGGTTTGAATCCTGCAAATGGGAAGTGTGTGTGTTTGGATGAGGGGGGTACTGTGTGTGTGCAAATGTGCATGAGAGAAATGCCCCTTTTGGCAACTGGGAGAACACACTACAGGATGCACACTCCCCTTTCTAAACACAGATGATGTCAGCACCCTATAAGTAAAGCAGGAGAAGGAAAGCCACCCAGTAATGCGAGTAGCACGATCTGCTAATGCATCCGTCTCGAGTGTCATAACACAGTTAGGTAGTGGTTTGAATCCTAAGTGTGTGTGTTTGGATGGGGGGGGTGGTTATTGTGTGTGTGCAAATATATGTGAGAGAAATGTCCCTTTTGGCAACTGGGAGAACACACTACAGGATGCACACTCCCCTTTCTAAACACAGATGATGTTAGCACCCTATAAGTACAGCAGGAGAAGAGAAGCCTCCGAGTAATGCGAATAGCGTGCTGTGCTAATGCGTCCGCCTCGAGTGTCATAACACAGTTAGGTAGTGGTTTGAATCCTGCAAGTGTGTGTGTTTGGATGGGGGGGTTACTGTGTGTGTGAGGGAAATGTCCCTTTTGGCAACTGGGAGAACACACTACAGGATGCACACTCCCCTTTCTAAACACAGATGATGTCAGCACCCTATAAGTACAGCAGGAGAAGGGAAGCCTCCCAGTAATGCGAATAGCGCGCTCTGCTAATGTGTCCGTCTTGAGTGTCATAACATAATTAGGTAGTGGTTTGAATCCTGAAAGTGTGTGTGTTTGGATGAGGGGGGTTACTGTGTGTGCAAATATATATGAGGGAAATGTCCCTTTTGGCAACTGGGAGAACACACTACAGGATGCACACTCCCCTTATCTAAACACAGATGATGTCAGCACCTTATAAGTACAGCAGGTGAAGGGAAGCCTCCCAGTAATGCGAATAGCATACTCTGCTAATGCATCCATCTCGAGTGTCATAACATAGTTAGATAGTGGTTTGAATCTGGCAAGAGTGTGTGTGTTTGGATAAGGGGGGTTGCTGTGTATGTGCAAATTTGTGTGAGGGAAATCCCCCTTTTGGCAACTGGGAGAACACACTACAGGATGCACACTCCCCTTTCTAAACATAGATGATGTTAGCACCCTATACGTACAGCAGAAGACAGGAAGCCTCCCAGTAATGTGAATAATGCACTCTGCTAATGCATTTCTCCTGAGTATCGTAAAGTAGTTAGGTAGGAGTTTGAAACCTGTAAATGGCATGTATGTGTGTTTGGATGTGGGGAGTTCGTGTGTGTGCATTTCCGTAAGAAAAACATGTTAGTCTTGGCAGTCAGGAGATCACACTACCTAATGCACATTACCCTTTCAAAATACTGATGTTGTCAGCACCCTATAAGTATAGCCAGAGAAGAGGAACTATCTAATAAACTGAATAGTGCACTTCGCTAATGCGTCTCTCTCACGTGCCATGGCTTAGTTAGGTAGGGGAATAAATCCTGCAATGGCAAGTGTGCATGTGTGTGGGGGTAGTAGGGTGTGTGTAAATGCAAGTGTGAGAGAACAGATCCTTTTGGCAAATACGTCAATACACCAGATGCTGCATACTCCCCCAGTAAATACAGGGGATGTCACAACACTATCAGCACAGCCAAACAGGGCTAGTTGGCTAGTAATGCCAATAGTGTGCTCTGCTACTGTGTCTATTACCATTGTCAGAGTACAGATAGGTATGTTTTGGTAACCCACAACTGTCACGTGTGGTTGTGCCACACAGTATGACCTTGTGTGGGTGTTTGTACATAATGCATGCCATTGCCTAAACCAGCAATGGCATTGCACACATGATGTATGTGTGTGACACATACACATAAATACCTGTGACCTGCAGTAGTTACCATGTCTGACACATGCTTCGTGTGGATAAATGGTATTTGCAATGTATACCAATATGACTGTGTCTTACTGTGCAGGGTCCGCGCGTGGTATGTCCCTATACAGTGTGGGTGTCTATGGTGAAAGACCTACAGCAGGGGATACACATCTGGTCTGGGCCATATAGTGTACATGTAGTCAATGTACAGGTGCTGCATGTTCCCACCTGTTGTGGTAGTGGTAACATGTCATTCCACTGCAATTCGGTAACCACATGCTGTGAACTCTTCAACTAGTGTGTTGTAGCTACAGTAATGCTCACACACAAAGTTTGGCTGGATGCAGTACGGCCTTATAAACACAGTTCATGAGACTGTCATATTGCCGGTGTTGTTATGGAGGATAGGTGGTCTTCCTGTGTATGTGAGGGTTGTGTATGCCAGGCTATGAACCAGATGGCAGTCCGACACACTGTCAGCTGCACATGAGTAGGCCCTGATGGTTTGTGCTGTGCCAACAACCTGGAGGTGTGTGTATCTGTGTTACCTTGGGATACCACCCCCCCTATCCATGTGTGTTACATGTGTAGGGGACGACAGGCATGGTATGGGGCATAACCTGTCAGTGATGGGTAACACCTGTGAGCCATGAATCATGAATCTGGTACTGCACAGACATTGCAGTTCACCGTGCTGAGGGCAGTGTCTGGTGCATGCATCTTCCGTGTACACTGCTGTTGTTGTGTAGCAGCACTGTTAGTGTCCTAACCTGTGTGATACCCACGGAGGTCGCTATGTAAACCATGTCCTGCAGCATAAGGGAGTATGTGTGTACCAAGGAGCTTTGCCATTATACATCGGGCCATGGGTGTCACGTGCAAGATGACCCATGCACATCATTGTGGCTTCCCTAGCATGTAAGCACATGTTGACAGCCAGTGGATACCCTATGAATGACAGTGGAGACTGAGCATAATGTAGACATACAACACCCTTCCCACATATAGTGGTAGAATACCTGGTGAGGGTATGTTGGCAACCAACATCAGGCACATACTGGCCTGAGCCACATGCTGAGAGATCCATTCTATGTTCCCTATCATGTAGTTCAGGGAGGTATGTCTCAGGCAGCCACACTGGCATGGTCATTGAGTGAGTCATATCTGTCCATGCCTCTGACTGACCTGCATGCATGTGTGCTATGGTGGACCATAGTGCCCCTGAGTCATATCACTGTGACCTTCACCAGATACAGCCTGTTGAGCGGGACCCCAGTGCAGCACACAAGACAGGTACCTGACACGTCTGTAGCAGGTGTGTTGTGTAGCCCTACAGGCTGTGAGTGTGTGGCACAGGGGATATGCGTGCCATGTGTGGCATGTGCTCTGTTCCGACGGAACATATGCCTGTGTGCCAGCTGTGGAGGTGTGTGATGCCCAGGCAGGCTGCTATTCTGAGTCCCCACGTATGCCCCAGTGTGTTCAGCATGCTGTCAGTGTGTGTCAATGTCTGACTGGTATTGTTGTCACTGTAATATATTGTATTGATTTATTTATTTATCCTACATTTGTTGACTGGGATAGCCCGACTGGATGCATGTCCATTTCCAGGGGAGGCCCGTGGTGACAAGCTACGAGGGTAGCAGATACAGCATTACATAATACTAGCATTACATATTACAAACAGATTATTTACAGAGATTACATAAGTAAGCAAGTCAAACATGTTCCACAGGTTAATGTTAGACCTGAGCACAGGTCAGGATTAAATTAAAATTACACAGTAAAGTGGTTCACAGAAGTTACACATTCGAGTTAGCCAGGCTTGATACATTGACATAGCCAGTTAAGTGACAAATGTTGTTTGAGTCTACTGTTAAATTGACCTAAGGTGGACAGTATGATATTATCAGCTGGAAGTGAGTTCCAGGATCTACTTACAGGGTTTGCAAAGAGAGAATCACCGGCTGTGTTATTAAACTTGCTAGTCAGAAGTAGTACGTTGTTAGAGGATCAAAGCGGTCTAGGATTGTTATAGGGGGTGATAATATTTGAAGTGCAGGAGTATTGTCTGGATTATAGAGGATTTTATAGGCCATAATCAGTTGGTTATACTGTATTAGGCTGGGTATTGCAAGCTAACCAAGCTGATTTAGATTAATGCAATGATGTGTCCTAAAAGGCAGCCCAGTGGCAAACCTGGCAATGTGATTGTAGCAAATTGAGTGTTTGTTAAGGACAGTCTTGTTCATATTCGAGAGTAGAGGGGATGCATACAGAAGGGTTGAAACAAGGTGTGAGTGAGCTATGGCACCTTTAGCTGGAGGGGCTAGGAAGGCTTTAATTCTGTAAAGTGACCCTAGTTTTCTATTGATGGCTTTGATAATCTGGTTAACATGTATGTCACATTTGAGATTATTGTCTATGATGACACCTAATAGTTTCAGAGATGGGTCAGGGGAGATTATTGTGCCATCAGTTGATGTTATGGTAACGGTGAAAGTGGTAGACCTACGTGTTGGTGAAATAACAGCATTTTAGTTTGATTGGGATTTAGGATCAGACGATGTTCAGAAAGCCAGTTTGCTATTGTATTAAAGGTGGTCTGGGTAGCTGACCATAACTCTACTGGAGTATTCAGCATATTGGATACAGCTGACTTTTGGGATGACAGTATAACGGTCGTTAATGAAGATGGAGAACAGCAAGGGCCCTAGTATAGAGCCTTGTGGTACTCTGAGGGTGTTAGATAGAAGGTTAGAGAGTTTGTTCTGCCAGAGGCCAGCCTGCTGTCGACCATGCAGGTAGGATTGAAACCATTGGAAGGCTCCAGTATCTAGACAGTCTTTGCAGGGTGTGGAGTACAAGTTGGTGATCAACCATATGTATGCCTTTGAAATATCCAAAAAGAGGGCTGCGGATATATAATTATTATTGCAAGTATGGCTTATGGTTTTAGTAAAGGCTAGGAGGCCTGACGTAGTGCTGTGATGAGGACGTAAGCCATGCTGAGTGTCTGCCATAATGCGAGTTTGGATTAGGTGGTGCATGACTTGTCTATGACGGAAGTTTCCATAATCTTTGCAAGTGGAGAGAGCATAGCTATTGGCCTATAATTGGAGACTTCAGTAGAGCTGCCTCCTGTGTGAAGTGGGATTACATATGACATTTTCAAGATGGTGTGAAAGTTAGATTCTAACATGGTTCCTTTGATTACCTTTGAGACGGGGTAAGCAATAGCATCATCTGGTTTTGATAGGTACTCGGTAGGTAGTTGATCAGCAGAAAGTGTAGTGGGTTTCACTGTTACAATCAAGGTACGGAGAAGTGAAGTGGTGACTGGTTGGCAGCTGGACGCAAGTAGTTTTCTAAGGGTGCTACTTTCAGGACCAGGGGAGCTAGGAGGTAGATGGCTAGCTAGGGCCTGAAATGTTTCAGTAAAGAACTGGTCAAAACTATCAGGAACATCTTCAGGGGTATTATCAATAGTAGCAGCAGGGATTGGGGTTGACATTTGTCCTGGACGTAGTATATATGACATGCCGCCTGACAGGGTATGGCATTACTGGGTTCAGAGACCAGTCCCCAGATTGGCTGTGTGGTGGCATCCCACACATGTGTTGTACATTCCTGGCCAAGGGTGATGGCTGACTGCATACATGTGGCAGCTGTGACAATGACACATGACTCACATAAACCACAACTGGACCATAGAGGCGATTCACAGGTTACCTTTGCACATGCTACCATAGTAGTGTGATTGCCATGGTGAGTACCAACACATAGGGCCAATGGGGAACAACATACTGAAGGTGTGTATGTGTGGGTGTACCACTACTGTTTCATAGCACTGACATATATGACTGCACATGTGGGTAAATGCCAGGTAAGACGTGTGCAATGTGTCACAGGCAACGTACATGTGTACAGGACAGACAGTGACGTTCTGTCATGTGTAAAGTTGACATACGTATCGTATGCTATGCAGATGTCACTAGAAGTCTACAGAAGCACTGTAACTCTGCATTGCAGGTGTAAGCAGTGTTCCAGGGGACCCCAAGCGAACATGCATGCAAACAAAGCTACAGTAAACAGGGCTGGAAGTAGTGCATTATACAACAAAGAAGGGGTAACAATAACAGTAAGTAACAATGCAAATATGTAGGCACTATCAACATGTACCCAGGAATACACAGCACAGATGTCCATGGTAGAACCGATATTATGTCATACTTATTTGTGATTTGGATTACATTGGTACTGCACACATATCTACATGCGCGAACATCCACATGGCATAGTCATTGTAGGCAACTTGACACCATTACTGTACATGTCCACCATTGCATATCATTACTTGCGTTAGCTTTCCCCCTGTGCTACCCATGTATGCGGCTATCTGTTGACTACCTTACCACCAGCATGCAATTATGTGCAGCTGTTATACTTTGGTATGTACTATGGGTGCGGATAACAATTCAGGACATTCATACAGTTACTGCAGCAGGCATGCTGGGATAAACACACAGTCATAGCAGCACACTGTACTGTTACCAACATGATACTACTAATACACTTCTATGTAGTCACCCTGTGCATCGGCAACGTGTTTACCTGTTCCCGCAATGATGTTGGAGATTGCAGGAGGTGGCACAGTGTCATCATATGCACAGGGTGTGGATTAGGTATGCCTGAGTCAGCCACTGATACCACCAATTGACATGTGTGTGTATGTGTGTTGGTGAGGGGCAGCAGTACAGGGTGGGGCAGTGTTGGTGCAGTGTGTGCATGTATGTGTTTGCCCTAGGTGTTAACATTTCGCATGTGTGTATGCACGCACACAGTTCCACCTCATGGCTGCCATATACAGGGGTTTGTGGACAGCCACAGACTGCACCTGGCAAGCCATACAGATCAGTGTCTGTGTGCACGGACACGATACCTGTGCCTGGCAGGGGTGCTATGGACCGTATCCAGTACAAAGCCAGACTGGGTACTGTCATCAGAAGCGGGAGTGTGTTGACTGGACACAAGTCCCTGTTGGGACTGTCCAGAGCCACGTGCACATGGTCTCCTGGGGCATTCCGATGACAGCACAGACCCAGCATTGCTGGGGCTGCTGCTGGCACTATGGGGGCATGCGCGAGCCTGTTGTCGTCCGCGCCGACTACCAGCTGCTGCTGCTGCCAGCATACGGCCACGTCGATGCCGCAAACGCCCACCATTGCCCTGGCTCATGGACATCTGGTTGTGGAACTGCTGTAATATGTCCCCACAACGTCTGTCTATGACATCGGTGAAGTTACGGATAGCATCCGCAATGTCACGCATACTGTCTGTCTTGGCTGTGCGACATGCTCTGAGCTCCCTCAGACCCTGTCTGGTGTACCTTTCCATACGTGACTGTGCCTGCATGACAGTCCGAAACATAGCTGAGGTTGACAGACCTCTTTGGGCACGTCGGCCAGAGGCAGTGCGCCCACGGATGCTCCCACGAGAACCCATGGGCAACTGTCTGTGTGGTACCATCGGAGGACCCTGCCCATGGCTGCTGTGTGGGGACGCATGTGCCACAGGTACCACATTACCCTGGTCTATGCCCACTGTATCCTGTCCATCACCTAGGGACAATGGTGACAAAGGATGTACAGGCAGGATGACTGTGCACAATGATGGGGTTGACAGCTGTGTACTGTCAATTGGCTGACCAATGGCAGACCCTGACACACCTTCCTGTACCATTAAACAAATATCATCATTACCAGTAGCCATGGCACAGGATTCGGGTTCCCTGCTGCAGGTCACCAGAGCAGCCCCAGAACCTGTGGGATGAAGACAGGAAACACAGTTTACAGTCTCCAGACATTGTTACCAGTGATGTACTTATACACACATGCACACATGCACATATGGACAAATGGACACATGCACACAGGCACACATGCACACATGCACACAGGCACACATGCACACATGCAGACATGCACACGTGGACACATGCACACATGGACACATGCACACATGCACACGTGGACACATGCACACATGGACACATGCACACATGCACACATGCACACATGGGCACATGCACACATGCACACATGATCACGTGTACACATGCACACATGCACACATGCACACGTGGTCACATGCACACATGGGCACATGCACATATGCACATGTTGTCACGTGTGCACATGCACACATGCACATGTGCACACATGGGCACAGGCACACATGCACACGTGGACACAGGCACACATGCACAGATGCACACGTAAACACAGGCACACCTGCACACATACACACATGCACACATGGGCACAGGCACACGTGCACACATGCACACATGCACACCCCGCAGTATACACACAGAGCACTACTGAGTTACACTACTGTTACTAGCATTATCAGGACTATTATAGGTTATGTTAAACACACTCACCAGCATGGATGGCCTGCCTTGCTGTAACCCTGGAGGGACCTGCAGAAATGATGAGATTAATATCAGTGGGCATAACTGTGCCATTGATATTGCATATGATACAGTGTACGGAACAGTCAGGTGTACATATGGCATATTACCTGCACGCTCCATGTCGTGTTGCTGTGTGGAACCAGCCTCCATCATAATGCAGGTGTACTGCTGTTGGTGTTCTGGGACTGGAGCCACAACACTTAGGAGTAGCCCCTCCAGTCTGGTGAGGGGGGGATGTGTGGCCACCCCACCTCCTGTGGCAACCTGTTGCCTGTGGATATCTGATGCACGCTGCCGGACACTTCGGACTAAATTACTGCAGTGATGTCGTAACTGCTCATATGTCCTGTTATGCGTAGCAATATCATTTACCCTACGGACAAGGTCTTGCCACAGTGCAGCCCTCTCCTGCTGATTCTGACTGGTGCGGGAAAACAGGATGTCATACTCCCGCACCAGGCTCTGGTGGATCTCCTCATCTTCCACCACAGAGTAGGCGGGGTTACGCTGTCGCGCCATCTCCCTGGAAGAGAACACAGACAGGATATCAGCAGACCATGTCAGCAATATATGGCACACATACTATACATGATACTCATGTGTAGTGATATACTACTACTCCCATATATTGCATGTGTGTGTGTCATGGTGGATACACAGGTACATGGCTAGATATCAGTGCTCAGCCAACACCTGTGCAACAATACCTGCCACATTCCACACAACATAGTAGCATGCCCCAACAGTCAGCACACACTGACAGGTGCAATGCACAACCTCACTCTGGGGGTTCATCCCAAGGTACTGTATGTGGGACACTGTCCACTACTGTGATGTGGACAGACGTTACTCGGCCTGGATATACATATCCCACCACCACCACCAGCAAAGTAGACTACTTTGATATGTATGTGATTAGACAGTTATTCACTTTCTGGGACTGAGATGGTATCCATGCAGCACACTGGGCCAGTGGAAGCCACAAGCCACACTGCTGACCCCTTTGCAAATGCTTACCACGGACATGCCACAGATTGCATGGAACTTGCACACACATGTCTAACCCAGACCCTATGCACAAAGGTTAGGCATCCTGCCCGGTGGACCCCAGACAGAGGCAGATTGTATAACAATAGCAGGAGGCTACTGCAGGACAGAGCACATTCACATTAAGGGAAGGCATCTGTGGTCAGCACTGGTACTACGCTACGGTCCGTCATAACAACAGCCACGGCCTACTCTGGGAGGGAAATGGACACAAACACTATGGATGACCACAAGGCCTTCTTCAGTTATGTTACACATATGGACCACATGCCTCAGATATGCTCTGTGTTAATCCACACCTACTTAACATTCACCAAACACACGGATATTGGCAACAATCTTGCAGACATGTTCGGTGCACATATCCCCCCTCCTTCTCCCCCACCTTTAAAATATTTATCCCAGCTGGATGTAACCTCCCTATCATCTCACATGTCCAGGTGAGGGCTGCCCTCAGCAGAGGAGAACACACAGCATCACTGTGACCTCGTGGTACCCCTGGATGTGTGCTACTGGCACTCCGAGAGGACATACAACCGCATATAACACTGATAGTTTATCTTGGCCATACTACAGGATATGTACCTGGACAGTGGCATACAGCAACAGTGGTCCCACACCACTAAGGGGGCACCTCAACTGACCCTGGGAATTACCACATCATATGCATAATGGGCCTGGTCTGCTAAGCTATGGAATTATGCAGTATGGGATGCATATGCAGTGACATCGGGTACCTGCAGACACTTGTTCCCAGCCAGTGTGCCTTTGGGATGGGCTGATCCTGACTTTTGTACCTGGCTGACCTTTCAAAGCAGTCACTACAGCCATTGCTGGGCCAACGCACAGACAAATGCTGCCAGGATCATGGCCTATGACTGATTGACATGTGATGTATGGTCATCCCCTTTTGGTGGAACTACGTACACACAACATATCACATGGACATACCTATGGCTACAGACCTATGACACATTTGGAGGGTTCACAGTATGCACACTATTAACCTGCTACTTTGCATTACCTCTGTTTGTCGCAGCTGGTTGCGTTACCACAGCTTCTGCTTGCTGCTGCTACTGTCAGTGCTGACAGCTTCGGGTAACAGAGTCACAGTGTCTGATTTTTTATTTATTTTTTTGCTCTCTCTCTCTCTCTTTCTCTCTCACTTCTCGCTCTCCCTCTGTCTGCTTACAGACAATGCAATGAATGTATTGCATGTGGGGAGTGTTAGCACTGGATGCTTTTGTAGGTATCTGCATAGGTCCATGTGATGGCCTCTGCACCAATTGTAAGCCAGCATTTGCTAATTGCATACAGCCAGTTGTGTACTGATTGCAGTTCTCACTGTGATTTCAGGTCAGTGCTATAAAAGGGTATGTGGGATAGGCGTTGCCCTTTCAGATTGTGAGGGCGGGGACCATGCTGGTATGCTGTGGACAGTGTTCTGTGAGTGTAAAGGTTAGTATCTCTCTCATGCTTCAGGCTGTGTTGTACATTCACAATTCTCCATTCCTCTCTCATGTTCCCTGTAGCAAGTGTGTATGCACATTGACTCCTACAACTATATATAGATATATATTTATATATATATATATATATATATATATATATATATATATATATATATATATGTACATATGCATACATATATCTGTGTACTTTAACTGACCTTATTATCTACAAGCTGCCAACTAGCATGGCTGTTTCTGTTCACACACTACTATTACGGAAATCCAGTAGTTTTGACAGTAATTTTAAATTACATGCTTTGTGTACTACACATCCTATATTCCCTTTACATTCATCCCTACTATTACATGTTATATTTATTTTAGCAGAACGTTTTTGTATAAGAGTCATGGCTTAGTGGCAGGTCGTACAGACTTGTGTGTCCAAGGTCCTGGGTTTGGGACTGACAGTGGGATTTTATTTTGCTTTTGAACTGAGTACAGGACCTGTCAATCAAAGTGACTAAGGCACTTTTAAGCAGTTGTAACTGGGTTAGCACTGGTTTGTGTGGAGCTCATGCATGCGCACTGGCATTTAGCTCCGTGCACACACACGCACACCCGCTTACAACCGCTTAACGGTGCTTACTCTGGCGCACACCCGCGCTATTTTCTTTGAAAGAAAAGAAAATGGGGAGACAGGAAAGTGGTGAAAAAGGGGTCACAAAGAGGGTAAGACAGTAGGGAAACAAGCTTGGGATGTGCAGGAGGGATGTAGGTAAGGCCCATAGCTGCCCATTTCTTCATCAGCAACAGCTGTGCATATGTATGTAATTTGGTGTGACATTTGAAACCTTCCACCCCTGAGAGAGGTGTCAGGACAACAATAATACTTGTTGTACAGCCAATTGTAATTGATAGCTTCCATGTCTAGCAGACGTGTGAGGAATGGGCAGCTATGTATGGGGCATAATTTTTTTGTGGGTACAGAGTGCCCTTTTTTTTTTTTTCAGGTGAGAGCGGTATGTCAGGTGAAGGAAGTCGGTACAGCTGGGGAGGTAGGTTGGGTAGGTAAACAGACAAGACAAACAAGACGCATACAGGGGCGGTGTATGACACGTGTGGGGGAGGGTTACACAATTGACGGGGATGGAGGTTTGGATATCCAGAGCCCATGAGCCCACAGATGGCAACAGTGGAACTGATATCCCCACCCATAGGCAGTTGCCACTGTTTCTTCACTGCCCAGGACAGGGCTGTGCTGGGGGCTGTGTAGGCGGAGCAACAGGCATGCCTGTTAGTTGCGCCACCCGTGCCTCGAGCTGGCGTAGGGGCTCAAGAACAGAGTCCCGAATCTCCCTACGCACCACAGTCCGGACGCTACGGAGGGTGAGTGGTGGTTCTCCTCTGGCCACACTTGCAGAGGGGCGCCCCATCCCCTGCAGCGCTTCCACCCGCAGGTGGCACAGGGCCACTGGAGGAGGGTCCGGACTCGGCACTAGTGCCAGGTGCACTCACCAGCTGAGGTGGGGGAGGTGGGTCCGCTGGAACCCGCCTTCCCTGTCGTCCTATGTTTTGCATTATGTCATGACAGTTTGGGTTAGTGACATATAATACAGTCACTATTTTCATTGGTTTTAACTTAGATGCTTGAATGTTATTGGTCTTTTTAAATGTATTGGCTTATATAATGCTTAATTAGTTAATTCATTTTGTCTGATGAAGTCTAGTCTAAGCTACAGGCTAAAACGCATGTTGGATGTGTAATAATACGCTTAAACTCTGTGTGATCTTTTTTTTTTTTTTTTACTTTTGAATATAAAGTGGATGTGTGCGCTGTCTCTGGATTCCTTTTGACATATAATACCATTCACAATTAGTTGTAACAGCATGCATTAGTATTCCCATTAACCAAACACCCAGATATTCACACCATTGAACAGCATGCATAGCACATGCATAATTTGAACAGAAATACACAGTCCAACAACATGCAGGGTTAATTGATGGCAACAGGCCATCAGGTGCGGATGTATGAACAGGGCAGATGCATCAACAGACATGCAGATATATATGACCCAACAGGACAAACGTCCAGGGGTGTTAATTGTGATTGCACATACCATTTTCACGTGGAATGGGTTATATTTGGTTATAGGGTGGGGTAAAAAAAGTAATATTAACACCTTCGAATAACAATACATATGCTGTACATTTCTAATAGCTACAGTTATATACACACTATTGTTCTAACTGCAGTTTCCTATATGATAACTATTTCAACTTGGTGATAGGACTGTTACTGCAACATCAATATACATTTTAGTGTTCTTCATACACATTCATATCTAGCTTTGTTCAGCTACATCATCTTGCTACATTTGCTTTATATAGCTGTAGACAAGTGTGGATGTTTGGTATATCAGACAATCATCCTATCTGCATATTTCAGACTGAGAGCAGCATATCCAGATTTTGGGATACACATTCCACATGCAGCAACACTTTGAACAGATTTCGCTGTTTGGTTTTAAATCTCACATGCATTTCATTTTGTCTTGACTGCAGTATACTTTATTCAGGGGTTATTATTACTGTATTGCTGGATTCATGATACTTTCTCACACTCTCTCACTTGCTTTCATTTTACTATTCAGGATGGTAATTACTTCTAAGCTTTATTGACATGTTTTACCTGTAGTTATTACAATCCTTTCCAGCAGTCTCACTTCTGTCATGTTTCAGTATTTCCACAGGGATATATTTCACACATGTGATTTCATCATCTTCTGCAGCTATACTTCTCAGCCTGCTGCAGGTTGTGTACTATTTTCTTACAGGTAGGGCATTTTTATTTCAGAATATATGTCAGACAGTTTCATTTTTCGGTTTAACTTACAGGCTGAAATACACTTTCGTAATCAAGCAAGACTTGCAGACACTTTCACACTGTTACTTGCAGATTTTATTCCTTACTAACTAAACTGCACTCTTTTGCTGACTGTCATACTTTTATATTTCTTTACGGTTATTGGTAGTGGATTACTGACCTGCCTGATGGCGCAACCGCACCAGCCTATCGCCATAGGCTCTGCGGTTCGCAGAACGGACACCTGCAGCTGTAATATAAATGAAGTAATATTGGAATACACATCTCCATAATATCAGCTAGTTTAATTTCTTACATACATAATTAAATGTTACTTACTCAGTAGTGGGGCGTTGGGTGTTTGCCGGGCCTCCTGGATCCAAAGGTTCAGTTGGTCCTGCTTGCGTCTCTTCAAGTCTGCATGGTGGTGACGGACCTGCTCACCAGTCCTTGGAATCCCTGTGGCACTGGTGAGATCATGAGCCAACCGGTCCCACGCCTCAGCCCTGTATGCTCCCCAGAGGACATGGCCCTGCATGAGTTGGGCCTTATGATTATGGACTAGGAGCCAGACCATGTACCTGGACTCCTCAACACCCCACCTCTGTGCTCGGAAGCAACTACCCTCTCCTACTCCTGTCATTCTGCCTGCAGGTCAGTTCTACAATCGTTTATGTTGTGTATTCCCACCTATGGGGCTTATATAGTCCGTTTTTCCCGCACATATCTGTGTTTGGCCATTTTGGAATTGTATCAACTTCAGTAAACCTGCATTGTCATGCTGTAGTTTGTATTCATTCCTATATATTAGCTATTATTGCATTTCTAGGTACTGCAGTCATGGCTTAGTGGTTCTGTACCTTGACTATGGTGTATAGTATCCTGGGTTCGAACCTAGCCACTGCTTTTTATTTTTCATGACTGTCTAGACATGCTGAGGGGTGTGTCTGTGTGAAGGCAGTTTTGATACGGCTTGCTCAATGTTGCCCATCGGTTAGCTTGTTTGCGCGGTGCGCAGCTCCGTGCAAACGGTGTACGCTGGTTTACGCCTCATTTGGCTATCGGCACGCATATTACGCTCAGCTCAGTTAGGGGCACATAGATTTAGTGTGTTAGACCCCTGCTCAGCTATGGGCACTAATTTTGCACCAGTTAAACCACTGCTCATCTACGGGCAGATGCACTCACTCTGTTAAACTGTAGCTCAGCTATGAGCACATCTGGCATTTTTTATTCTTTTGTTACCTCACATGTCTTCAATATAAATGGGCTATTTCATTACATTTTACATAAATTGTGGTGCTATGTGTACATATTTGTCAGGGACTTGTTTCCTGCTTATTTTGCAAAAAAAAAAAAAAATTGGTGTTGTGGGGGCTCGAACTATGACTGCCTGCTCTTCAGCCAACATCTCTACTGCTACGCTATTGCTTCCTGGCTTATTTTGCATATTTAGTTCTTATATGCTTTCCCACTGACTGCTAACTGTAGCTGCGCTACGGGCACGCCCGCGCAAACGAGGGCACTAACGCTTAAACATTTTTACAATTTAAAAAAATATATAAAACATGTTTATTTATATGTTTTCTGTTCATAGTCTGTGGAGGCATGTGTTGTGTTCTGTTTATTCACATTTCCGTGGACTCTGTTGTGGGTGTTTACTTTGGGTACTTTTCCTCTTCTGGGGGCGTGTCCGCTTACTGGGCTCGGCCTACGGACACGCCCCCTACTGTCTTACACGGACCGTGTTGGCCTTAAGTGTGATTTGGCATGCTCTCATTAATATGCAGAGCATGCTGAGATCACTCCGTTTAACTGCAGCCTCCGTGTATGAGTTATAACTCTTACACGGAGGCTTCGTGAATCCTGCCCTATATGTTCGACTTTTGAAATTTCGAACATGTAAAAAAAACCCTACCTGCACATTGCTGCACCCACACCCCCTGCTATTTAAATATACCAAATCCTAGATCGCACTACAGTGCTGAAAATGGAAATTTTCCCATTGTGCACTATAGGGAGCTCTCCGTTCAGAATGTTCGAGCTTCCAAAAGTCGATCATATGGTCACGACCATATGAAAGTCGGCCTTTTGGAAGTTCGATCATCTGTAGGGGACCCAGCATAATATATGTGATCCTTTCTTTCTTCTTTATTTTAATGTAAGCTGAACATGCAATTTATAATGGTAATACTCCAAAACAATTGTGTACTGCGGCTGTTAAATCTGACAATGCAACCTATGTGTCATCCAGAGTGCTGACATCACTTATTATAATAATAACTCATTTCTGTGTGCATGCTCTGGAATATATAGTACATGTGCAATACCATGAGAACAGAACAAGCAAGATACTAATGTAGTTCAATATGAAAGCACAGCAATACAGATGTCAAAACAAATGAGGTGTGCTTCAGTGGCATACTTGCATACTGATGAAGTATGCACCCTGAAATAATATTACTGTGAGGATATCTCCTCTTGTATACTCTGTCAGTCCCTTTCTGCAATATTTTACCTGACCTGAAACAATAATGATTTTATTTAAATAAAACAGCACATCACACATATAGACGAAAAAAAATACTCTGACAGAAAATGTATTTTTAATTATTTATGAGACAGTTAGCATAGAATACTACATGATTTGTCTTATGGCAAAAACTCATAAAATGATTGCACATGCACTTTGCCATTGGCCATGCAGCTAGGCTTGATGTTGGCACGCAACACAACATTGAAGATATCACAAAAATGATTGCAATAAAAACTTTTTCAACAGAAAAGCATCTTTGTCTCAATTTATTACTCCAGTAAAGGAACACTATATAGTGCAACAGTTACAGAGCTGTCAGATGTAGGTATATTACCAGTCATATGGACATTTGTATTCCCCAACTTACCCATTTAAAATGTCAGTTCTCTCTGGAACTGTTAACAGTTAATACACACTTCAGAAGTTCATGTCTCATTTTGTCATGGGTTCATTTTCAAGGTGCTATCATTAACACTATTTTTGTGATACATATGCATCCTTTAATTCTGAAAACAATGTACATAAGGACAACACAAAGGAACAGCAATATAATGCAGGTGATTTCATATTTATGTGTCATGCACTTCATGTTATGAATGCTATAAACCAGCCCTGAGCTCCTGCTCAGAGGTGGGACAAAGATGCCTTTTTAAAAGTAAATGAGATCACAACAGTAGCCGGCATGAGCTGGAGTTGCTGTGGAGCATGTATATACTGATCAGCACACATGGCCAGATATTACTGACATGTTTCTCACCAAAACTGGACATTAAAGAAATAATACAAACATTTAATTGTAGCCCATTTCTGTCACAGAAATGTGTTTCTCTAGGATGACTATTATAGCACATAGACTGGTGCACACAAGATCTGGTTTGTGTGCCAATTCACTGCCAGCTCTGCTGGTTGTCACACAATGGAAGTTAAGGACAAAGCATGGAGAACAACAGTATGACAGACTTGTCTAAAAATTTTATGTGAACTCTCACAGCTTCCTGAGTTCACTGTCACCCCGATATGATGATATAACAGTTTGTGAGGTTGTGGTGAGTGTGTTGTGATCCAACTCTTATGATGTTGTATGTTACAAAATGTTCAGTTCAGTAGCTATTTTCCAATAATGTTGACACAAGTCCATCAGATGTGTACTTTCTTAGTAGTGTGTTAACTAATTTTGTGTGGCAGCATTAGCTAATATACATGTAATGCAATTATTATATAGGTAGACAGGCTTTCCAGTCCCATCTGATATATATTGAAGCAATGTATGAATCAGCTGTTGCTACATAGTAATGAATTAATCCACAGATAGGTTGTGATTACTTCTCCTTGGATGTAACAATTTCACAGGTGTTCTTTTTCTCACTTTTAATCATGTACATATTCATATAGAGACATAAACATTGCTAATGAACTTATATGAATGATTTCGGGCAAGAGTTCCATTATAGTACAGGTTCAGTGACATGTCCCACTTCTCCTGTGTATATACATTCCACCTGTTATGATTTCTACATATGTTCCAATTTATGCATTACAATAAATTATTTACTGTTCCACATAACATTTGTGTTTCTGTAGCATATCCTTGTGGATTCCATTCTGTAATGATTGATCCATTCTGTATCTCATTACTCCCCTTCAAATATGCATGCTGCTGCCATAAATGTTATTTTATCAACTTTCACTACTTATATGAGCAGTATATACATCTTTTTCATTAATATTTGCATCTGTCCACATATTTATATATGTTTTCAATATTTCTGCATTGGGAGTTTGATATATGTGCCAATGAAGAATTCAAACAGTATTGCAGATGTATATATTTTCCACAACATATTTTCCTCCCACATTTAATGACCGTTTGTTAATGTGAATAACAATGTCAGTAATGTTCCACAAGTCTTTGAATTCAACGTACAACTGTATAAACTTCTATTTTCTTCTTGTTGCTAGGCTTTCTATTGCTCATGTATTTAACCAATAACTGATAAGTTGGTGTGGGTTGTGATGCCCCTGCACTGGCCCAGTAATCAAAGAGCCTCAATCCTCACCACTGGCAACAGTGAGGGATGTACACAATGGGAGGATGACAAATACACACACAGTAAAGTGCAATTTCCCTTAAGAGCACACAGAGATCACAGTCAGTCTGGGGCTGGTTTCTCCCTCTTTCTCCAGATCCCCAATAAGAATCCCCACTGGCACAAGACCTCCAGCACCCTCTCTGTCCAACCAGGGTTTTTGTGTCCCTGCCCAAGTAGCTGACACATGTACACTTTGAGATTTAATGTATAATACAAACACACACACACACACACACACACTCCTGGGGAAGGCTGGAACAGTTTTACTAGCTATGTCCCTTTCTGCCCAGACTATAAGGTAGTTATCACTGCCACCAACCCCTACTTATTAGGTACTATAAAGGCCCTTACAAAAGGTGACCAATCCTACTGTGTAATGTTACTATTATCCAAATGGTAAGCGTGACCAAGACCAAGGCTATTCAGGAGTGGCCTGTACAGTGTCACCAGATAAATATGCAAGTATGCTAAGAGCTTAAATATCTCTAAACAAACCAGCCACAATTAAAATGTTTAATATATTTAATAATAAATAATAAAAGAACAAGACAACACTCAATCAACACAGTAACAAGAGTTTAGAACCATAGGAAATATTTTAAAACAACATTGCAGAATGTCTCAAATAAATACAGTAAACATCTAAACTAATCTTTACTATATATCTATATCTAATAGAAATTACTGTACATAGTTACTTACTATTAGCAAGGCAAATGCAGATGATGATGATGATGATGAATGGATATTTCTAGGTCCAAGACAAGATACAAAATGCCTGGTCTTTCTCTGAAAGAGTTCTTAAATTACTATCAAACATTACTGCTTGGTCAACTTGGATGACATCACTCTTTGTCACCTGCCTTCAGTTACCAGGCTAACAGATACCAACAGAATTTTATCATCTCTGTGTGAGAAGTACATATATCTCAGATGTGCAGCTGCTAGGAAGCAATAAACACTTTACATTTTAAACCTAGTAATTAAAATTGCTTTCGAGACAATACAAAAACGTCTGGCTCTAGACATTGTGTTTGATTGCTGTATTGAAATTGAGAGATAACACAATCATAAAATATTTTGATTCCAACTTATTTTCTTAAAGTTTTGCAAGTTAACTCTGTATGTTCAGGGTTCTACTATTAAAATATACTTTTGCACAGGTCTACAGTTTATATACATTTCTGATATTTTCCAGTAGGGTTTACTGTGATTACATGCTTGAAGCTCAGTAGATAACATAGAGTTCTGTATAAATCATAGCAATATTCATAAATGACAGAATTATTTACAAAATTTCAGCTAGCTGGGCTGGCAACATCACAATCCCCTCCTTTAAAACTCAAGTTAATTTTTCAAGTGCCCATTGAGAAATGTTGCTTGAGAGGGTTGAGACTATCTGGGAGTACCTTAGCCCACTCTCTGTCTTGAGAACCCATCTGCATTGGTATTGCTAACTCCACTGTGGTGCTACACTGCCATATCATGTGCTTACAACCCTAGGTTTTGCCTTAGTAACTTGGCATTTTGCTAGCTGGCTTGATGTAGCCATGTTACAGGATTGTGGTCTGTAATTACAGTGAATTTCCTTCCATACAGGTAAGGCTGAAGTTTCTGTAGTGCCCACACTATGGCTAGGCATTCCTATACTACATCTGCATAGCATTCCTCCCTGGGTTGGAGCCTATGACTGAGATATACCACTAAGTACTCTTCTCCTTCTGAGGAAACCTGGCTAAGTACAGCCCCCACCCCATGATTTGAAGCATCCACTTGCACAACAAATTATTTGCTGTAATCTGGACTGTCTAACACAGGGGATCCTCCGAAAGCTCCTTTAAGCTTCTGGCATGCCTGCTCACATGCTGGGGTCCACACTACCTTATCTGGCCTGTTTTTCCTTGTCAGGTCTGTGAGGGGAGCAGCTATGGTACTATAACTGGGGAGGAACTTTCTGTAGTACACTGCTATCCCTAAGAATACCCTCACCTGCTTTTTGGTAACAAGGACAGGCCACACCTGAATGGCCTCCACTTTGGCAGGTTCTGGCTTGATCTTACCACTCCTCACTCTATGTCCCAGGTAGGAGATGTCTGCCATACCCACCTGACATTTACTGGGCTTAATGGTCAACCCTGTCCTCTGTAGTTTGCCCAGCACCTCCCTGACATGCTGAAGATACTCTTGCCAGGAATGGCTGTAGATGGCAATATCATCTAGGTAAGCAAGGGCAAAATCTCTTGCTAGGATATGATGTGCCAGCCTCTGGAAAGTCACTGGAGCATTTTTCATCCCAAAAGGCATCTTCGTGAACTCATACAAGCCAAAAGGACTCACAAAGGCTGACCTCTCTCTAGCACTGGGAGTCAAAGGCACTTGCCAGTAACCCTTGGTAAGATCAAGAGTGGTAAAATACTTAGCCCTACCCAGCTGCTCTAGGACTTCATCTGCCCTAGGCATGGGATAAGCATCTGACTTTGTGTGACTATTTAATTTCCTGTAGTCTACACAAAACCTGGTGCTGCCATCCTCCTTTGCTACCAGCACCACTGGGGAAGGGCAGGGACTGCTGGACTCCTGAACTACCCCTAGTTACAACATTTCCTGTATCTCCTCCCTCAGAGTCTGTTTGACTCTCTCAGACACCCTATAAGGGGCCTGCTTAATAGGCCCTTGGGGTCCTGTATCCAAATGGTGCTGCACCAGGTGGGTGCACCTTGGTTTCCCAGTGAAAATGCCCCTAAACTCCTGTAACACTGCTCAAATATTTCGAACCTGGGTAGGGGATAACTGCTAGGACATTGCTACCTCTTACACTGAGGTGTCAGTCCGAGCCTCACTGAGGAGATCAGTCACCAGATCCCCCTCAGACTCTTCATGCCATCCACTGTAAATACTCAGCACAAGGGCCTCCCTATCATGGTAAAGCTTCATCATGTAAACATGATACAATTTGTGCCCCTACCTCCTGCCTAGCAGTTCTGCCATGTAGTTAACATCACTGACCTTCTTTACCACCTTGTAGGGTCCCTCCCAAGCTGCCTGCAGCTTGTTGTGTCTGACAGGAATGAGAACCATTATCTGCTGCCCTAGCGCATACTCTCTAACTCAAGCATTCCTGTCATACCAGACCCTTTTCTGCTATTGGGCTTTTGCCAGGTTCTCCTCAACCAAGTTCATGAGTTCCCTGAGCCTTGTCCTGAGATTTAGGACATATACCACAACAGACTCCTTTTCAGATTTACAGTTATCCTCCCACTCATCTCAAATCAAATCTAGAGGTCCCCTCACTCGATGCCCATACAGCAACTCAAAGGGTGAAAAACCTATGGAATCTTGGGGCACCTGTCTGTAAGCAAGCAACAGATTGGGCAGATATTTGTCCCAGTCCCTCTTAAACCGGTCTGCCAATGCCTGTAGCATCATCTTGAGTGTAGAGCTTAACCTCTCAACAAGACCATTAGTCTGGGGATGGTAGGGGGTAGTCTTTAAGTGCTTCACCCCACAGTACTTCCACAGATAAGCCAGCAGGTTTGATATGAAACTGGCACATCTGTCAGTCAGTATTTCTTTTGAGAAATCTACCCTGCTGAAAATCTCTAACAAAACATTTGCCACCTTTTCTGCATCAATGGAGGACAGAGTCACTGCCTCAGAGTATCTGGTAGCATAACCTACTAGCACTAGGATATACTTTTTCCCTGTGGAACTGGAGTACTCAGAGGCCATACAATATCCATAGCTACCATCTGAAATCTGAAATGGCTTCTCAATCACATGCAAAGGGATCAAAGGAGCTTTCACATTGTCTCCTGCCTTGCCTAATTTTTGGCACTACTCACTGGTCCTGCAGTACACTGTTGCATCTCTAGACATCCCAGGCCAATAAAATTTCTGTATAATACGTCTCTTTGCACATTTTATGCCCATATGACCTACAAAGGGAATATCATGGGCTATGGCTAGAAGTGCCAGATGGTAGACTCTGGGCACTACCAATTGCTATATTCTCTCACCTGCTATCCCTCTCTCAGGGTTCCACTCTCTATACAGTAACCCTTTGTCCCAGTATACAGATTCACCCTTCCTTTGCAAATCAGGTGCCTCACTGGCTACCTCCCACAGGCCTTGTAATGTAGAGTCTGAGAGCTGAGTCTGTCTCAACTCTCTCTTTGTAACCCTTCCCAGCTCCCCTTCTACAGGAAGTCTGGCATCCCCTGACAGCAGTGCCTCACTGTCAACCTGAGTACTACTACAACTTACCTCTGCCCTTGCAGTCACTCTGTCCAAGGGAACATCAGTACCCACAATCAGCTGTGGCTCACCTTCAGTCTCACTGCTACAGGGTAGCTCCCTCCCTGAAGTAACCACTTCACCAGACCTGGCTGCAAGTGTTCAGTCTGCCTGGGTCTCCCCTGGCTACCATACCTACATGCTTGTCTCCAAGCCTGACTGCATGTAACTGCATGCACACATGGTACTGCATTATCAAAGTCATTCCCTATTAGGACATCTGCAGGGATATCCTCAAACACACCTACTTGCTGGCTTCCTTTTCCACCCTCCCAGTCAAGGTGAACCCTAGCCAAAGGTACTTGGAATAGGATCCCTCCTAAAGTTCTGACTGGAATAGACTGTCCAAGCAAGTAGTGCTCCTCTGTAACCATTGCAGGTTTCACAATGGTTAGTAGAAAGGCTGTCTCTTTCCTAGCCATTGCCTCTCTACCATTCACTAAGATAGGATAGGATATAACCTCTTGTGGTAGTTTGGTACCCTTGTTTTCTCGAGACAACCTACTGTTGGAATATTGTCATTCCCACTTACTGTCTCTCCCACCTTTTGTTCCCCACCGTGTCTCTGTGGACATCTGTATGCTACATGGCCCCACTGGCTGCATTTAAAACATTTAACCATTGGTCCTAAATGTGTACCTGGACTAAATGGCTTCCCCTGATACTGGCAGACTCTATAGGTGCAGTCTGCACTGCCCACCATGGGTTTCCTTAGACCCATGAGCAGCACTGGGTGTCCCTTTCTTGTGCAGTAATGCCCTGCTTGCTAGGTATAGGTCTCCCTTCTTCCCCAGCTCATCTGCAGTAGTGCATTGTCTATCAGCTAACCAGAGTCACATGACCTCAGGCAAAGTGCTAAGGGCTTATTCCTTCACCAAAAGGTCTGCCAGTCCTTCAAAAGAGGTGACCTGATATCCACCCACCCACCTATGAAAATAAGTGCTTAGTTTAGCAACATATTCACACACACTTTCATCTGCCTTATGTCTATGCTCACAAAACTTTTTCCTATAAGCTTCAGGTGTTAACTTAAAGCATTCTAACAAACACATTTTGACTGTATTATAATTTAAACAATTGGTGTTAGACAGTTTAGAAAGTACAATTTCCCTTAAGAGCACACAAAGATCACGGTCAGCCTGGGAGCTGGTTTCTCCCTCTTTCTCCAGATCCCCAATAAGACTCCCCACTGGCACAGCTATAGGGTTAAGATCTTAGCTGAGGGGTCAAGCCAAGACCTCCAGCATCCTCTCTGTCCAATCAGGGCTTTGTGTCCCTGTCCAAGTAGCTGACACACACACTCTTTGAGATATGATTTATATACACACACACACACACACACACACACACACACACACACACACACACACACACCTGGGGAAGGCTGGCACAGGTTTACTAGCTATGCCTCTTTCTGCCCAGACTATAAGGTAGTTATCACTGCCACCAACCCCTACTTATCAGGCACTATAAAGGCCCTTAAAAAGGGTGACCAATCCTACTGTGTAATGTTACTATTATCCAAATGGTAAGTGTGACCAAGAATAAGGCTATTTAGGTGTGGCCTGTACAGTGCCACCACATACAAATGCAAGTACTCTAACAGCTTAAATATCTCTAAACAAACCAGCCAAAATTAAAAGGTTTAAATATATTTAATAATAAATAATAAAAGATCAAGACAATACTCAATCAACACAGTAACTACAGAGTTCAGAATCACAGGAAATATTTTAAAACAGCATTGCAGGACAGTCTCAAATAAATACAGAAAACATCTGAACTAATCTTTACTATATTCCTATCTATATCTAAGAGAAATTACTGTAGCCTAGTTACTTACTATTAGCAAGGCAAATGCAGATGATGATGCATGGATGTTTCTAGGTCCAAGACAAGATACAAAATGCCCAGACTTTCTCTGAGAGAGTTCTTAAATTACTATCAAACATTACTGCTGGGCCAACTTGGATGACTTCACATAATTTAATAGAACACTTTACATTTTAAACCTAGCAATTAAAATTACTTTCAAGACAATGGAAAAACTTCTAGCTCTAGACATTTTGTCTGCTTGCTGCATTGAAACTGAGATAACACGATCGTAAAACATTTCGATTCCAACTTATTTTCTTGAAGTTTAGCAAGTCAACTCTGTATGTTCCAGATTCTTCTGTTAAAACATACATTTGCACAGGTATATAGTTTATATACATTTCTGTTTTTTTTTCCAGTAGGGTCCACTGTGGTTATATTCTTGAAGCTCAGTACATAACATAGAGTTCTGTATAAATCATAGCAATATTCATAAATGACATAGAATTATTTACAAAATTCCAGCTAGCTGGGCTTGCAACATCACATGGGTATATTGAGGATTTGGTATGGTTTGATTATGAGGGTAAAGCCTGAGTGATTAAACAAAGCCACCCCATGGATAAATCCTCATATACTCACATTCACGAGTTGGTTATTGCTATTATACAATAACAGTGTTTAAGAAGGAAATTGCTTACTTTTCATAAATAATGTCTTTATATAATGGCACTGTAGGGTTCCTCCACATTGTTTCTTCATCCTTCTGTGTTTGTTAATGTACTGCACATGCATATGGGACTTACATTCCCACATTTCCACAGCACATCGGTGGTACTGAAAACAAGCAACAGAGAAAGAAAGATCCCTGTTGCTTGTTTTTTTTAACTATTATATCTAGACAGTTTAGAGGCATGAAAGAAAAGAAGGAAAGGAAAACCAGATATGTTTTGCTTTTTTTAACTATTATATCTAGACAGTTTAGAGGCATGAAAGAAAAGAAGGAAAGGAAAACCAGATATGTTTTGCTTTTTTTAACTATTATATCTAGACAGTTTAGAGGCATGAAAGAAAAGAAGGAAAGGAAAACCAGATATGTTTTGCTAGCTTTGCAGAATGTACCTGATTTTTCTTTTATTTACACTGCTCTCCATCCATACCTCTCAATATCTTAGCTCAAGAAATGTGGACAAAGCCTTAAATAATTGGGTACAAAGGCCCCAAAATATGGACCAATTGTAAATGTTGCTCGTATAAAGTTAGAAAGCTGCTAGAATAAAAGATTTATGTTATTGCACATTATGTGAAGGATATGAAGTCTGAAACTGAAATGTGTGTCATTATTTACTGATTTCACTCCTCAGTGATTTGTTGGAAAACTACAAATTTTATTAGGAACAGACCACAAACATGAAGCAAAATTCTAGACATTCTGTGAAAATCTGGGCAGATGAGATGTATGCCTCCATTGCATATACTCATAGAAGAAAGTCTGGCTGCTCAATGGTAATTAGCGACTGGACTTTTTCCTTTTGATATATGCTCGATTTACAATGGGCAAACTGGCTGAGCTGACCAATCAACGTGCACATTTTTGAATAGTAATGATCTATCATTGTATACTCCTGATGTACCTATCTGTTGTTGGGATGTGTGCACACTCACTTTTGAATCCCTGTTTTATTGGGTACACACCTTTGTTTACGTCATGCACACACATAGGTCTAGCACTTCCTTACTTTGATGTGGCAGTGAGTCAATGCAGTGGGTGTGGAGTGAGGTTGCTCATCGTGTTGTGTTTCTTGGCTTCTTGCACATTTCATTAGCAATGCTGCATGTCTCGCAAACACTTCTGCTAATATTAGCTTCAGAGCAACATGTACACACTGTTAAGTAATGCCAAGGTTGCTAGGTACAAATTGGGCTGCATATTCCATAAAATATAAGTCTTCCCCAGTAAAAGTTACAGTCCTGAGAAGTTTGCAGTCGGACTAATGTTGATTACATCATCAGGCATTCTTACTTTAATGCAAATATCCAGCAAGTGTCAGAGAGCTTGAACAATATATCCTCTTTTATATACTACTAGAGGTTTGCTTTTCTTCAAACATTTAAGCTAGGTGTAGCCCATTGTTGTTCTATTTACTTGAACATTTAAGAGGGGTTTTTTCCTTTGATATTTTTGTTGCATGCATTAACATAAACTCACTTGGTAGCTATAGTAAAATTATCTATAGACAGTGATCCATATCCTAATAAACAAAATGTATTAATTCAGATTAATAAATCATTTTTTCTAATGGTCACTAAAATATAATAAAATAGCTACCTCAATATCTTAAATGGCCACACGTAAGAAATGGAATGCAGTTTATGTAAATACTTCTTTATAGTGTGTCATGTTTTGCTGTGTATTCACTGTTGTATATGTTTAATGTCTGAGTTAGAGTTCGGGTCATGGCTGAAAAGGGTCTTTGAATCAGCCCACCTACTTGATTTACAAACAAATAATAACTAAATAAATAAAATATTTATATTAGAAAATGCTTTTCACTTGCCTGCAGATAGAGAGAGAGAGAAAGAGTGTGAGAACAGTTTTTTTTTCCAAATAAGCATTCCAATGCATATAATCACAGAATGAAGTAGCAGTAAACAGACTACTTAATGCTAGGGTAGGGATAACATTCTTACAAGTCCAGCGTCTGTTTCAGAGCTCTAACCTGAACATGGAAATAATTCTAGCTTCACTCTGAAAGTGCTGAATTCCTTGGATGCTATTACATTATCCTTCAAGTGAGGAAATCTGATCTATATTCTTATTTATGTACCACATTACAAGCTGGGAAAGTAATGCTATTCTATTTCCATGTTAAATTAGTGCCAGTACAACACTTCCAAATGAAATAAGGTCTAAAAGTAAAACCACTGCCAGTGTATTTAACGTCCATGCAGTTAAAAAGCCATGGCATTTTGTGTTCCTTTAGGGGATATTTTCACATAATGTAATGATTCAAACATGCTGGCATGTATATAAACACTCAAAAAACACTCCCCCACTCCACAAACAGATGGTGAGATGGGGTGTGATGGTATGCATCCCTAGAAGGCCTAAATGTTGGCACTCTCTTTGCGCCTTATTCCTGCTTTGATTTTAGTTAATACACTTTCTTCTGTGATTTCTTAAGCTGTTGGCTTAAAGCCCTCGTTCCCTATATATTTTCTTGTCTATCAAAGAAGTTTGTTACCTCCCCATCCGAAATCTTCTTGGCACTGAAGCAATTAAGAAAAGAAAAGAAAAAACAGCTTGTTACTTTATATGAAGCATGGAAAACAAGACAGAGAACAAAACTTACCAATTAAAATATGTTAAAGTGCTGTCACTGTGTAAAATTTTTGATATGAACTTGTGTATAATGTTATGCTGTATTTGAAATGTTTTATTCTACCATAAGAAATCTGAGAAAACAGCAATGTAGTTGCTTCTAGATAGTTGTCTTTGAAGAAGAGGTGATGTGCTAAAAGCTGTATACAACACAAACTTCTACCTTATAATAAGAATATCTTTCACTATGAGAGGATGAAAGTGAATGCACTGAGGATCGGAATCCCTGAACTGCATTTGCTGGAAAAAAAAGCAACCTGCTGAAAAACACTTTTTAAATGTTTTTTGCAGGGAGGCAAGCCCTGTGCCCCCAGATGTGGGGGGCAAGCCCCAAAATTATATGTAATCAACTCCATGATCACACCAACTTGAGTAAGGGGGAAATTCCCCAAAAAAGGGAATCGCTCCCAACACAACTCACTGACAGGGATTTCCTATGCAGAACAATCTTTGGTGAGTTGAACCTCGGACAACTGAAACTCGAGCATCCAGTCTTTATCCAACAGTAGGGTAACAATACAAATCACCTTGAAAGAATTGAAAATACTGAAAAATTCCTAACAAATTATTTTCAAGTAGTGTTACAAAGAAATGCTTGACCAGTGAGTAAATAACTGAACCTAATCTTACTCAGAGTTTTTGTTTAAAAAAGAATAAAAAACTTTGGGGAGAAATATGTATGAAATTTAGAAATAATGTGCATCATAGGACAAAAATAAAATCACATGTTCTTGTTGCACTGTATAGACTTCTCTGCTTACCAGTTTCCATAATATTTCATTGTGACAGACTTCCAGATTTCCTTGAAATGAGAAGAAGGTTTAGAAAGCATTGGACAACTAGGTTAGATGATTGAATTTTTTTAAAAAAGTGAAGCTTCAGCGTCAAATATTTTTTTGTCAGAAGAAGGAAAGGCAGGCATCATTTTTTAAGTTATGTACAGGTATAAATAAATATATATATATATATATATATATATATATATATATATATATATATATATAAATAATTCAGAAACACTAATGGGTTTGGGCACTGAATATACTAATGAGGTGGCACAGTGTGTGAGAAAGCAACCGTAGGAAATGGAGGTGAAGAAAAAAAATTAATAAAAAAGCTCCTGTAAGGACTAGAGTAGTCAGCTCAGGAAGAAGAGTTAGGATTGGAAATGGGAATGACAGGAAGTGGAGCAAGAGAAGTAGGTGTATCACATAAAGATGAAAACGAAACCAGTCACTCATGCTACTTATTTGTTTGATGGGCCACACAAGGAATGGATGTTATGAAGGAATAAAAGAAAGAAAGAAGGAAAGAGAGAAAGAAAGAAAAAAGAAAACAAACAAGAAAAGTTCAATAAATATCATGGGAAATGAAAAGGTGGATATGTAATTATGGTTCTGGAAAATCAGGAAAACAAAATTTGTGTATATAAGTTTGTGATTCGCAATTAATGCCCTAGAACATTGTGCCAGGATAAAGTTCACCTTATAGGTATTCTCTACATTTGTAATAGTTGGAGTACCACAGATATTACATGCACACCCGCCACTGATCCACTCAGCCAGAGAAGTAAGATACAACAGAAAACTTCCTATATTACACTTTTGTAAAGAATCATTCCACACTGGTGTGAAGAGTTGTGATACTTGTAAATGATCACTTTAGTTATTATTCCTGAGTAAGCTACATTTTGTAGCTAATCTGCAATTTTTTTTACAACAGTTGATTACTAATGGTGGGTCAGTGGTGTGCAGGTTAGAACCAATACCTCATAGCTCTTTTTTTCTCCAGTTTGGTTTTTAGTTTTATGTGGAATCTTCATGTACATCCTATGTCCATGCATATTTTTCACTGGATGTTACCATTTCACCTCACAGCTAAAAGCATGTTGCTAGCTGAATTTGTGGATGTGTTATTTGAGTGCATGTATGCACTGTGTAGTTGACTGGAATTTGATCCAGGATTTCTTTCTCTGCCTTATGATTTTTACTTGCCAGGATAGTCTCCAGTTACTTGTGACCCTAAGTAATACAGAATGGGTACTGTAGAATGAATGAATTAATTATTTTCGAGTTTTCATTACTTTTAAGAGGAATATTACATTTATTAAATATAGCATGGCGTTTTAAGAAAAGCAAGGAAAACACACATATAATAAATACACACATTGATTGTACCAGTTTGCAAATGTTGCAAAACAATACTAGTACATCATTTAACATTAAAGGAAACTAATTTATAGTATTAATGGTAAAATTCAAGCAATTTTTTGTAACATTTGAAATTAAATTTATGTGATACCACTCATATGTATAGATGTAGATGATGACTAGTGTACAAAAATGTCTTAAATAGTAATACAAAACCTATGTTCACACTGATATACACATTTTACAGTTACTAGATTTCCGTATGCTGATATCACATTATTTTTTTCATTTTTTTCCACCTCACAGCTGACTATCGACTTCCACCAGGTCCACTTGTCATGCATGAGGCTTACCAGGCACACCTGTTTTACCCCCAAACTTACTCTGACTCATGCTTAGAACCAGTGAGGAGATTGAGGCCTGTAAATGCATTATAATATTGCTGCCAAGAGATATTTTATATTAAGCCCTAAGTTCCCAGTTCTTTTGTGCATGCTTGCTACATCTGTGAGTGGATGCGCAATGAGGACATGCTGGTATATTTTCCTGCTTCCAATGAATCAACCAAGGTCCCCCTGCCTACTCCTATCTTAGGCAATGCTTGCCTAGAAGACCCCAGCTCCCCAGCCTCTGCCAAGAATCAGCCACAGGATATGTCTGAGTGTATGCCCTCCCCCCCCCCAGTATAGGCACATGCATCCTTCTTGACAGTCTTTCAGATGCCTGTGCCGTTCTCACTAGGATCGCCAGGGTCATAGTCAAGGGCTTTATCCCACTGTACCATAGTGCTGGCTGTACAATGTTTAACCCAATAAGGCATGCCGAGAGCTATATATTGGATCTCACCTTGCATGTGTTGGATGCAGGCAAGAGCTGAATACTACCATGCCCTGAATGATACCTCAAAGCAAGCATATGATAATTGACTTCAATAATTGGGTATGTCATTGGTATAATTCGGGGGGGGTGTATTATGTGTCAGCTTAGAAGGAGATGGACAATAGGGCCAACCTGCTTTGCTAGACATGACCTTTACCTCTTGGTCTATAATTTCTGCTTATTGGTTGAAGCCATTGCTGACCCCCAAACTGCCTTTTTTAGGTCATGTCTGATGACTGGATATACCAACATAGTAAATAATGCCATTTCAAATCCAACTAAAATTTGAGTACATTAAGGTTGGTCTTCTCAATACCAGATGTCTTAACACCAAACTGTCTGATCTTGAGGATCTCCTGCATCTAAAACATTTCCCTGTCTGTGTTTAACTGAGACTTGGTTTAAAGTGCAAGGGTAACACTCCCCCCTTACTTAGATTCACCATTTACCATGACTTTGGACCTGTGGAGCATCTCCATATTTGTTAGCGATAATATCACCTCTAGGCAAATAAATTGCCCTAATTCTGAACTTATGGCACTCAATTTTACACCAATAAGAATAGCTATCAATTTGCTCTAGCACACTGTCCTTATTCTCAGTAGATCATTACAGGGTCCTAAGTGTACTTTCTGAACTCTGCCTTTATACTGGGTGATTTCAGTTATCCTTAAATGAAATGGTGTACATACAACTCTGACGTAGTGTATGTCCAAAGATTTATAGACCTAGCTAAAGATAACTCCTCAGAACAAATAATTAACCAGTCCACTGCAGGCCAGAATATTCTGGACCTGATCCTCACCAATATTACCCCAAGTATACTAAGTCTTTAGTATTTCCATTATTGAAGTCAGACCACACATTAGTAACCTTCACATTTAAAGCCACTGACCATCAATGGTAGACACTTCTGATTGTAATGACTTCAAACACACAAACATGCTTAAATTCTGTTATCTAAATTTGCCTGGAATGCAGCCACTCCCTATAAAGCTTTGGTTGCTACTTTCTCATCTGAACTCTACTCCCATATAAAAAGTGCATAGATTGAGCAATCCTCACTAACAGTAAATATAATGGGAGATTTACAAATAAACCACCTTGGTGGTGTACATTTATAAATAAGTTCTATAAGAAAGGAAAATGACTTAGAAAGTCCTATAACTGATCCACCCACATTAAAGACTTAATCAAAAAGATCAGTAAGGAAATAAAAACAGACATCAGGAAGACCAAAACGGAATGTGAACTAAAACTGGTATTGGAAGTCAAAGATAACTACAAATACATCCTTACTTATACTAGGATAATGAGTAATAACACCTTACAAAGTCAGGACTGATGCAAAATGGCATCATTGGCTTTAACCTTAAAGCTAAAATATTTGCAGACAGATTTAAACCTAAGTTTGCTCTAGATTCCACAAATCCCTGACCCCCCCCCCCCCAAGATCACCATGGAGCATGTTCTGACTGTACTCATTAACACTAAAAACATACCTTCCATGTGGCCCAGGCAATTTACATGGATACCTGATAAATAATGCCAGACATGCCCTTGCTAAACCCTTTCTGTGCTTGTTTAACTTAAGCAACCACAGAATATGTCTCTTAGTTTTGCAGAACAGCTGTAGTAGTGTCCTGTACAAAGGGGGTCCTACCACAAACCCAAGGAATTACATCATCAGTCTAACTAGACTAATTTTGAAGGTCATGAAACTTATGATATCTGCCTCTTAATTTATGATATTAGAAATCTCATATGACAAGATAAGCAACAGTTTGGTTTTGTCAAGGGGCAATCTTGTCCATCCAACCTGGTAAACCTCTTTGACAGGGTTACAAAAGCAGTGGACAGTGACCACTCAGTGCACACAGCATATCTGTATCTGGCCATGGCCTTTGATGCTGTACACCATGCTGGCAATATAAACAAGTTAAAAAGAATTAAAGGTAGACACTTACATGATAAGATGGATTACTAGATGAAGGATAGTATTTGCACAATTAAAGTGTCTGGTACTATTTCAGAAAGTTAGAAGGTAATCCATAGAGTTCCTCAGGGCTCATTACTGGGACTCGTGCTTTTTGGTATATACATTTCTGAGCTCCATGACACAAACTCTGACCTATGGCTAACCAAATTCATGGAAGACTGCAAGCTGGGCCTCACTGTTCATTTTCCCAGTGATCCATTGATATAGAACCCTTTGGCAAGAACTAGGCATACAAACCAGTGCTGTGCAGAGAAAAGGCTTATACTAAATGCAAAAAAGTGTAGCTTTGTCACCTTCAGGAAATGTTCCTCATATAGAGTTTACAACATAGCCACTATTCAACTTTACATGGAAATTGCAGTGGGAGATTTTGACACCTGGGTTGATAGTTCCCTCACCTTTGACCACCTTGTTGCAACAATAGTCAGGAAATCTTTCTATCTAGTGCAATTGATTTTCAAACATATCTTATCTACATCAAAAGATATTATTACCTCTTTATAGTCTGCCCCAATTAGACCATTTATTGAGTACAATGTTCCTTTTTGCATACATCTAGCCAGACATATCATGTAGCTAAAAAGACATTAAATATTTATGATCAAAACTTTATTCACCTAAAAACCCTTAGTTACCAAGAACAGACAAAAAGTCCTATCCCTGTGCTTCGTCTGTTATATACTATTGCTAACAGGTCTATGCCTGTTTTTCTGTGCCATCAAAGACCCTGCCCTAAAAGATCTCTTATAACTTCACAGGGTAAATTGTACACAAACCACAAAAACAAAGCTATATACATCCAGCAAACAAAAAAAAAAATTAAAACAGATTTGATGGGTAGATTAATTACTTATTAGTTGCCTTATTTCTGGAACAAACTGCATCTGCTATTTAAGCGATGTGACACCCTTGATGATTGATTGGATTGTTACCCTCGAGTCTATCCATGTCCTGAAATGTTTTGCCCACCAAAAAGTGTGGGTACATCTTATGAGTGATATTTGACAAGGTGCAAATGGTATTCAGACTTTTGTACCTTATAGTTTCTATGGTTGTATGATCAACTCCGAAGATACATGAAATATATCAAATATTTTTTAACATATTCAGCATTTGGAATTTCTTTGGGAGACCAGAAATTAATACATTTAAGTCTGCTTTTATTTCCCACCCTAGCCATTTACTGTTTAGTTAAAAAAATTGTCCACAGTTTTCAGCAGTAATACAACACTGCAGTATATACAAATTGCCTAATAGCATTTTATACATCACCAGCATTCATTTGCAGAACTAAGGCCATGTTGAAATAAAAATGTAGGAATGCAACTAATTACAAATTAATTTTAATTGTACAAAGAAGCTAAAGTGATGGTCAGCCTAAAATCTTGTATGCACTGTGTAGTTGACTGGAATTTGATCCAGGATTTCTTTCTCTGCCTTATGATTTTTACTTGCCAGGATAGTCTCCAGTTACTTGTGACCCTAAGTAATACAGAATGGGTACTGTAGAATGAATGAATTAATTATTTTCGAGTTTTCATTACTTTTAAGAGGAATATTACATTTATTAAATATAGCATGGCGTTTTAAGAAAAGCAAGGAAAACACACATATGATAAATACACACATTGATTGTACCAGTTTGCAAATGTTGCAAAACAATACTAGTACATCATTTAACATTAAAGGAAACTAATTTATAGTATTAATGGTAAAATTCAAGCAATTTTTTGTAACATTTGAAATTAAATTTATGTGATACCACTCATATGTATAGATGTAGATGATGACTAGTGTACAAAAATGTCTTAAATAGTAATACAAAACCTATGTTCACACTGATATACACATTTTACAGTTACTAGATTTCCCGTATGCTGATATCACATTATTTTTTTCATTTTTTTCCACCTCACAGCTGACTATCGACTTCCACCAGGTCCACTTGTCATGCATGAGGCTTACCAGGCACACCTGTTTTACCCCCAAACTTACTCTGACTCATGCTTAGAACCAGTGAGGAGATTGAGGCCTCTAAATGCATTATAATATTGCTGCCAAGAGATATTTTATATTAAGCCCTAAGTTCCCAGTTCTTTTGTGCATGCTTGCTACATCTGTGAGTGGATGCACAATGAGGACATGCTGGTATATTTTCCTGCTTCCAATGAATCAACCAAGGTCCCCCTGCCTACTCCTATCTTAGGCAATGCTCGCCTAGAAGACCCCAGCTCCCCAGCCTCTGCCAAGAATCAGCCACAGGATATGTCTGAGTGTATGCCCTCCCGCCCCCAGTATAGGCACATGCATCCTTCTTGACAGTCTTTCAGATGCCTGTGCCGTTCTCACTAGGATCGCCAGGGTCATAGTCAAGGGCTTTATCCCACTGTACCATAGTGCTGGCTGTACAATGTTTAACCCAATAAGGCATGCCGAGAGCTATATATTGGATCTCACCTTGCATGTGTTGGATGCAGGCAAGAGCTGAATACTACTATGCCCTGAATGATACCTCAAAGCAAGCATATGATAATTGACTTCAATAATTGGGTATGTCATTGGTATAATTTGGGGGGGGGTGTATTATGTGTCAGCTTAGAAGGAGATGGACAATAGTGCCAACCTGCTTTGCTAGACATGACCTTTACCTCTTGGTCTATAATTTCTGCTTATTGGTTGAAGCCATTGCTGACCCCCAAACTGCCTTTTTTAGGTCATGTCTGATGACTGGATATACCAACATAGTAAATAATGCCATTTCAAATCCAACTAAATTTTGAGTACATTAAGGTTGGTCTTCTCAATACCAGATGTCTTAACACCAAACTGTCTGATCTTGAGGATCTCCTGCATCTAAAACATTTCCCTGTCTGTGTTTAACTGAGACTTGGTTTAAAGTGCAAGGGTAACACTCCCCCCTTACTTAGATTCACCATTTACCATGACTTTGGACCTGTGGAGCATCTCCATATTTGTTAGCGATAATATCACCTCTAGGCAAATAAATTGCCCTAATTCTGAACTTATGGCACTCAATTTTACACCTATAAGAATAGCTATCAATTTATAGTTTGCTCTAGCACACTGTCCTTATTCTCAGTAGATCATTACAGGGTCCTAAGTGTACTTTCTGAACTCTGCCTTTATACTGGGTGATTTCAGTTATCCTTAAATGAAATGGTGTACATACAACTCTGACGTAGTGTATGTCCAAAGATTTATAGACCTAGCTAAAGATAACTCCTCAGAACAAATAATTAACCAGTCCACTACAGGCCAGAATATTCTGGACCTGATCCTCACCAATATTACCCCAAGTATACTAAGTCTTTAGTATTTCCATTATTGAAGTCAGACCACACATTAGTAACCTTCACATTTAAAGCCACTGACCATCAATGGTAGACACTTCTGATTGTAATGACTTCAAACACACAAACATGCTTAAATTCTGTTATCTAAATTTGCCTGGAATGCAGCCACTCCCTATAAAGCTTTGGTTGCTACTTTCTCATCTGAACTCTACTCCCATATAAAAAGTGCATAGATTGAGCAATCCTCACTAACAGTAAATATAATGGGAGATTTACAAATAAACCACCTTGGTGGTGTACATTTATAAATAAGTTCTATAAGAAAGGAAAATGACTTAGAAAGTCCTATAACTGATCCACCCACATTAAAGACTTAATCAAAAAGATCAGTAAGGAAATAAAAACAGACATCAGGAAGACCAAAACGGAATGTGAACTAAAACTGGTATCGGAAGTCAAAGATAACTACAAATACATCTTTACTTATACTAGGATAATGAGTAATAACACCTTACAAAGTCAGGACTGATGCAAAATGGCATCATCGGCTTTAACCTTAAAGCTAAAATATTTGCAGACAGATTTAAACCTAAGTTTGCTCTAGATTCCACAAATCCCTGACCCCCCCCCCCCCCAAGATCACCATGGAGCATGTTCTGACTGTACTCATTAACACTAAAAACATACCTTCCATGTGGCCCAGGCAATTTACTTGGATACCTGATAAATAATGCCAGACATGCCCTTGCTAAACCCTTTCTGTGCTTGTTTAACTTAAGCAACCACAGAATATGTCTCTTAGTTTTGCAGAACAGCTGTAGTAGTGTCCTGTACAAAGGGGGTCCTACCACAAACCCAAGGAATTACATCATCAGTCTAACTAGACTAATTTTGAAGGTCATGAAACTTATGATATCTGCCTCTTAATTTATGATATTAGAAATCTCATATGACAAGAAGCAACAGTTTGGTTTTGTCAAGGGGCAATCTTGTCCATCCAACCTGGTAAACCTCTTTGACAGGGTTACAAAAGCAGTTGACAGTGACCACTCAGTGCACACAGCATATCTGTATCTGGCCATGGCCTTTGATGCTGTACACCATGCTGGCAATATAAACAAGTTAAAAAGAATTAAAGGTAGACACTTACATGATAAGATGGATTACTAGATGAAGGATAGTACTTGCACAATTAAAGTGTCTGGTACTATTTCAGAAAGATAGAAGGTAATCCATAGAGTTCCACAGGGCTCATTACTGGGACTCCTGCTTTTTGGTATATACATTTCTGAGCTCCATGACACAAACTCTGACCTATGGCTAACCAAATTCATGGAAGACTGCAAGCTGGGCCTCATTGTTCATTTTCCCAGTGATCCATTGATATAGAACCCTTTGGCAAGAACTAGGCATACAAACCAGTGCTGTGCAGAGAAAAGGCTTATACTAAATGCAAAAAAGTGTAGCTTTGTCACCTTCAGGAAATGTTCCTCATATAGAGTTTACAACATAGCCACTATTCAACTTTACATGGAAATTGCAGTGGGAGATTTTGACACCTGGGTTGATAGTTCCCTCACCTTTGACCACCTTGTTGCAACAATAGTTAGGAAATCTTTCTATCTAGTGCAATTGATTTTCAAACATATCTTATCTACATCAAAATATATTATTACCTCTTTATAGTCTGCCCCAATTAGACCATTTATTGAGTACAATGTTCCTTTTTGCATACATCTAGCCAGACATATCATGTAGCTAAAAAGACATTAAATGTTTATGATCAAAACTTTATTCACCTAAAAACCCTTAGTTACCAAGAACAGACAAGAAGTCCTATCCCTGTGCTTCGTCTGTTATATACTATTGCTAACAGGTCTATGCCTGTTTTTCTGTGCCATCAAAGACCCTGCCCTAAAAGATCTCTTATAACTTCACAGGGTAAATTGTACACAAACCACAAAAACAAAGCTATATACATCCAGCAAACAAAAAAAAAAAATTAAAACAGATTTGATGGGTAGATTAATTACTTATCAGTTGCCTTATTTCTGGAACAAACTGCATCTGCTATTTAAGCGATGTGACACCCTTGATGATTGATTGGATTGTTACCCTCGAGTCTATCCATGTCCTGAAATGTTTTGCCCACCAAAAAGTGTGGGTACATCTTAAGAGTGATATTTGACAAGGTGCAAATGGTATTCAGACTTTTGTACCTTATAGTTTCTATGGTTGTATGATCAACTCCGAAGATACATGAAATATATCAAATATTTTTTAACATATTCAGCATTTGGAATTTCTTTGGGAGACCAGAAATTAATACATTTAAGTCTGCTTTTATTTCCCACCCTAGCCATTTACTGTTTAGTTAAAAAAATTGTCCACAGTTTTCAGCAGTAATACAACACTGCAGTATATACAAATTGCCTAATAGCATTTTATACATCACCAGCATTCATTTGCAGAACTAAGGCCATGTTGAAATAAAAATGTAGGAATGCAACTAATTACAAATTAATTTTAATTGTACAAAGAAGCTAAAGTGATGGTCAGCCTAAAATCTTCTTGTCTTGGATTCTTAAATATGACCATCATGGGATGAACAGTACCTTGGCTGGGAGCAGGGTCTCATACTAATGTAGCAACACCACCAGTTTGCTTGATGAGGGATTCCGGATAATATCACCTTCTTCTTTATTACTAAATTGGTCTAATTTCCTTTCAAATGGCTTGCAATATGTCAAAGCTGCTCTTTTATGTTCTTATTGCATTCCTAATGCATACATAGTGTGTTTTAAATGCTTACACTTCTTACACTAATTGTTAACAGTACCATCACTCTTGGGAAGGTACCACAACCTTCCTGTAGTTTCTGGAAAGAAACAGATGGCTCCATGCCTGTCAACCTCTTAGAATAAGACATCTGGACAAACGCTAAAATTATGAGGGGACAAAGGCCCAAAAATAGGGAATGATTTTAAATATTGCTCTTAGAAACTTAGGAAGTTGCTAGAATAACAGGCTTTATTTTGGCATACATTTTCTGAAGGATGTTAAGTGTGAAATATGTGTGAAACTCAAATGTATATCATTATTTAGTGAATTCAATCCTTGGTGATTTGTCAGAAAACCACAAATTTAATGAGGAGCAGACCACAAATCTGGACATTCTATGAAAATCTGGACAGTTGAAAGGTAGGATTAGTCCACGTCAGTTGCTCCACAGATAATGCCCAGTCAGTCTTCCTGTTTCAACCCATGTTTTCCACTATATCCACCTACCCTGAACCTTCAGCATAGATCTAATCCAAAGGTCTACCCTCAACATACCCAGCATAAGTATTCTGATCATTTTTCCAAAATGTATTTTTATTTTGCTTTGTGACCTTCAAGGCTACCCAGTTTCACTCATAATTCACAATCTTTCTCTAAATTCAGTTATCTTAATCTCTCCTGTTTGAGTTGATGTAAATGCCAAAGATCTTCTAGAGCAGACCATCATTTTAATTACTTCTTTCAAAAGGATTAGGTAGGTATTTTAAAAGGAACAGACAACTGCCCCCTCCATTTCTGGCAGAAATGCAAATATTCTTCTTCTAGTACTACCATTTTAACCCCCAATAAACTTGGGGAGCATATCCTGCATTCCTTAAAGCTAAATAATGTCATTTACCAGGTGAGATGTGCCCCTCCATGACAAAACTCCCTTACTCCACCTGTAAGGTACATTGTACAGCTTCTAAAGTCAAGAATGGTAATTCCATTTAAAAGCTTCTCCCACTGGCTTTGCTTGTAGGAAGCCATAATATTTTGTCCCATTGCTAAGAGTTTCACATGGATCCGAGCTTGCCTTCTTCATAAAGGAAAGGAATTACATTTTGGATCTGTAAATGTCTAACTGTTAAAAGCTTCCATGGCACTCTTCTATTAAAGTTAACCTGGTGAAAGGTTGTACTTCAATGGATCATACCACAGCAGGATCATCCACATGCAGCATTAATTCTGCACGATAGCTTGTCCACTGAAGAGGGGTATTTTCTGATCTCCTCTAAAGTTAATACTTACAGGTTCTCTAGGAAGCAGAAATAACAGGGCAAGGACAAACAGCAACCCTGAGTAGACCAATGTGGATTCTGAAATGCTTCAAACAAATCTGGACTTAGACTTTGTAGTGTACTATCTCAACCTCCATACAAAATCATTCACCAAACCCAAATATCTATGAAATGTATAAGGCTGTTAAAGAGGCTTAACAAATTTCAATGTTTAGAAACTGTGTTTGTTAAGTTTATGTTGCCTTATACTAGTTTCATTAAGTGCAATAATGTATACAGGTGATCTGTAATGCTTTAAATGCAACAAAATTTACTTGATTAGAGTGAATTAAAACAGACATATATGGAGAACACCTACTTGTCAGCATTTTAGCTAAAAACTGTATTGATAAGTAAAACTGATTTATAATTTGCTACATTTAGAGCCTCCTAAGGAGAATCAGAGAGCACTACAATATAGTCTTCATCAAAACACTGAGTGGCACACATCCTTGTCCATGTAAATCCTGACAGAATTTTAAGAAAAATTGTACTACTAGGGTTTGCATCTCTCCTCAGGCAAGCCACCCAGATCAACAGATCTATTACTATTAAATAGTATATGACCAGATGTCTTTCTACACACACACACACACACACACACACACACACACACACACACACACACATTTATTACTTAGGGTATGATTAAAGTTCATGAAATTAGTATTGTTTCAGTCTTTGATGTTAGCTAAAAGTGCTCTTTGCAATACCTGCAATGTCCCCAGAACATTGTCCTGTAACTCATATGGAATTATACGTATCAATAGTATATCTAAATAGGACTGCAAAATCTTTTTTAATAGACCTGTTCCTCCTACTACTTTTGGAACTGGCTAGGTATGCTTCTTCTACACTGCTCCCCTTTCCACTTGCAAATCCTGGTATTTTATGTTTATGACTCTCTGTATGTAAGACAATGTAATCTCTGCTTGTAGCAATTTCAATGTCCTGTGTCATCTGTTAGCCCTTTAAATGGGAACTTAATGGTCCATCCCTCCACCATGTTGCCTGTTTTAAAGCTTCCACTGTTTCCTGTTCCTTCACTTCTATGCAACTTTAACTGAACTTTTGTATTAGCTTCCTACAGAAGGCTCCAGAGCATCACCATGTTGTAAGTCTTCAGATGCCTCCCACTCCACCTGTCTCCCCTTAGTCTGGGGAATCATTGTTCTATCATGCTGTCACATTACCAGTGTTTGATTTTCTATACTAAATATGTCACTTCACAGGTAATCCATAACTTCAGTTTTTTTATTTCTTTAACTTCTCCATTACTAATCATCTTTTGTACTTTATCACTTTGTTTTTCTTATTTTTTGTAATGTGACATTTTCCATATCCAGGTGCCTTTGCCTGTGTTTCTCTTCATATCTTTGGTGGTTCTTTTTTGTATTGATTACTTTTGCTTTCTCTTTTGCTTAAATATTACACCATATCAGATCTCCTTTTCTTTCCCATGTCCATGTTTCTTTTTTATACCATTCAAAAATCTGGGTTTTGCTCTTTATATTTTGTACTTCCTCTGTCACTTGTTTTTCCAAGCAGCTCAAAGTTTCTTTCCTCCTGTATGGTACACGTGTGCATGTATGAGGTCAATGCAGCATGACCATACACTGACTATCATAGCCTGATATATTCAATGCATGCAATATGTTAGTGTCACTCTCCAGAGTCACTTTCGACACATTAGGGGGCCATACATTAGGACTAGACATCACTTCTTTGAATCAGTCTCCAGAGCAGTGGATGAGGGTAAGGCAGTCCACACAGCATATCTGGACCTCGCCAAGGCCTTTGACACCATCCCCCACTCTGGAATCATAGATAGACTTACTAAGCTGGGCATTAATCCCTACATCAATCGATGGGTTGCCAACTGGCTTACTGACAGAACCCAAACTGTAAAAGTAGCTGACTCCAAATCCAGCTCCAGACAAGTGACAGGTGGAGTACCTCAGGGTTTAGTCCTGGGACCGCTCTTGTTTGGCATCTTCTTCTCAGACGTACAGGCCAACACTAAGGGACTCTGGCTAACAAAGTTTGCAGATGACTGCAAACTGGGAGCCATTATTGAATCCCCAAATGATGCGGATACTCAACAAAAGGGCCTTACAGTAACAGGTGCTTGGTGCCAGAGCCATGGGCTCAAGCTCAGTGCCAAGAAATGTATAGTTATCCCCTTTGGGAAAAAACATGTACCCATGAATTACCACATAGGTGGCAGTACACTAAACACCAAAAGTGTGATAAGAGACTTAGGGACACAGGTGGACAGTGGTCTCACCTTCAATAACTGCATCACCACAACAGTCAGGAAATCCTTCTATGTGGCACACTTCATCACTAATGGCTTTTCATCCAGAAAAAAAGAAGGTCATTGTCCCACTGTACTCATCCCTCATTAGACCCATTATAAAATATAATGCCCCATTTGGTATGTACCTCTCAAGACATCTGCAACAACTGGAAAGGCTGCAGAAATACCTCACTAAAAGAATCACAGGCCTAAAGAAGATGCCCTATGCTGACCGCCTTAAAAACTCTAGCTATACTCTGTTGCATATTGTCTACTCAGAGGTGATCTCTGCTTAAGAAACAAGACCGTGTCAAACCCAGAGCTGTTGGACATGCTACAGTGAATCCCAATCCCTCAGAGCCACATGCTTCAGGGATCTAAACCTTGTCATCACAATAAACAAAATATGCTGGAGGGATAGGTTCCTGACCAAGAGACTCCCCAGACTCTGGAATAGACTGCCCATACATGTCAAGCAGAGCGCCTCTTTGGACCTCTTCAAAAGGAACCTTGATGACTGGATGGGAGAAAGGAAATTCACCCCGGGGATCAAGTCAGTTGTCCTGCTAGACAGGGGTCCAGGGAAGTAAATAGTGTGGGAAGAAATAGCCAGGGAATTGTTATGGCTATGCTTGTATAAACCCTAGGGCCGAAAGCCTAGTACCAACCTATGAACCTATGAATCACTGCTTCACCTGTGATACCATATGTTATGCCTATTGCTGTCTGGAGTCTAGGTGTGAGGATGTCAGTTGTCACCATAATATTGGTGATGTACCTTCTATGCATACGCCTGTGTGTGCGCGCGTGTGTGTGTGTGTGTGTGTGTGTACGTCTGTGTGTGTGTGATAGCTGGCCTATTTTTTCACCACACTGCTATGTATCATTCAACAATTCAACATAATAGAAGCATCCTGTAGGCCAAGGCAGGGTCATACTGTAGTTTCCCTGACATATTAAAGCAGAGGAAATGTGCTTTCAGTAAACCAAACACACACTCTCAGCAATGTTATAGGCTTGCGAATGCATAGTGTTATAGTGATATTTGGCCAAACTTTATGGATTTTACTTGGGTTCATAAGCTAGTGCTTCAGTGTGTATCTAGCATCACCTGCAGCTGAGATGCATGGGGAGATTACTATATAAGGACATGACACATAAGTAGCTGCATAATTTAACTTTACCGCAACACCTGCACTTACTAACTCAATGGCACTGCAGAATATCAGTGCACAGGAAGCAGTGATATAGCTGTGTGCTGTATATGTGAATCCTGCAACTGGCCTGAGTGAGGGGCGGAGACACCAGTTGTGATGCGGTGTATGTCACATACCACCAAGCAATTTGTCGAATGATAGTCCTTCCTGTTCACAAGTCATAGTAACTGTGGGCCAGGTGGGTCCTTTATTGTTACATGTGTGAAATATTTGGCTCCCAGTACTTTAGAAAGGAGGGCAGTATCATAAAGATATATGCATGGATTGTAACTCTCTCCTATATAGTGTGCTAAAAAGAAAATATGTTCTTCAACACACAAAAGCACTGCACTGTGGAACTTTGGAGGCAAAGGTCTGTGAAATACCCAACATGTCCCCAGATGGTCTATGAAAGGTACTGTTATCTATTATGGGTACATATCTTGGTCTCCACAGGTGTGAGAAGGCTACACATTTCTATTGATTCTTTTTCTGGGTGCTGCATGCCTACCAAGACCCATTCGACATCCTGGTCAACTCTCAAGTGATCAATAATCTCTTGATCAGTAAAACTCTGGTAAGGCAATAGCTGAAGGTGCCATCATTGCCTTGATTAATTAATGCTGTACACCTTCTCAGACCTCTTCATCCTAGTGCTGTCTGAGGCTCCAAGATAAGCTTCAATCAGGAGAAAGACCTCTGTTCAATAATTGTATTTCTCCAATTTTGGATGCCCGAACTTCCTACAGGATCCAGTTTTTCCCTTTGACTAATTAATGCATGTGCCTTGTAATCTTATTTTATCATTGACCTAACACCTACCAAGTTGTATCCATTCTAGCAGCCCCTTCGTACATTACCCAAAATTGCTCTTATTCTTGTTCTCTTGCTCCTATCTCTGTGTAGCCTACCTTCTTATCTTCAATCTCTTCAGCTCTATGCATCCTTATACCCTGCCTTTTTCCTCCTTTGTCACCCACCTTTGGTACTCCCCTGGTGTTTTTTCCTGTCTCTCACTCAGAAACAATCTTTCTAATCCTCTTGCCATCTTTCCCTATCCTTCGTACACCTACTCAATACTATTTTCTGTCTTTTTGTACACTTACAGAACAATCTTTTTCTTTTTTCCCACCTCTCTACTTTGGCCTCTTCCTGATTACAATAACTACACCTACGATGGCCTTTAGTCCCTCCAACTTTGTTCATTCCATCTCTTGCTTAACTTTCTCCCCCAATTTTTTGTCTTACCAATTTTTTGTCTTACCTTGCTGATTGTTTTGTTTTTTTCTGTCTGTCATCATATAAGGGATAGGGCCTGCCCACACCATTCCCCTTCACTATGCTCAGACTCACTCTGCTCCCCTACCCTACTCCCCATTCCCACACACACCCTGTATCATTTAATTTATTGCTAACCTCTCCTTTTCCCCTCCCCTCTAGCCTCTCCTTTTCCTGTCCTGTGCTACAACCCTACATGTTACACCCCTACACCTTGACAATCACCAGGTCTGTACTGACTAAGTATTTCACCTTTTCCATCTACCTCTACAGGAGTCATCCTTCCTTCATTCTATTTACTTTGAAACAGTTAATAATATCTTTATAGCATGTTATCTCCTTCTTTCTTACCTACTACTACTAACCTACCTCTTTGACCCAACTAATATGATTCTAACATTCCTCTACATGCCTCCTTTACTTCTACTATATCTCCCCACCTCTTATACAGTCCAACTAACACCTGAAAATCCGTCTCCAACATCAACTCACCCAAATGCCTTTACACAACCTTTTCACTCATTTGAAAGACCCCCTTCCATCTTTCCTACAAATACTCTCCTTCCCAAAATCAAAATACTTCCTTCTCCAACAATTTCTCTAAAAAGTAAAATAAAATACTTCATCTACTTCTCTTCTGTCTATAATGTAAACATTCTTCCTGAAACTCTACTACTATCAGGTGATCTTCACCCAAATCATGGGACAACTTCTCTCCCCCTTGTCAACAATTCAACTGGCCCTGTCACTGGGCACCTCAATCTCCCAAAAAGAACATACTTCTTTTTACTCTATGAATATTAGAAGTGTACTAAATAAAGTTACTGAATTTCATGCCTGGATGTCAAATCACTCCCCAGATATTATTACCCTCACTGAAACATGGCTGAAACCTCTTAACCCTAATAAAGACTTTCTCCATCCAGGGAATAATATTCTTAGACTTGACCATCAAAATAAAAGAGGTAGTGGAGTACCCATTACTTATTTAAACTATCTTATACTCACATCTCTAGATAAACCAACATCATACTTTCTACCTGCTGAACTCCTGAGCTCTAACTACAAACTTAACAGTCATATTACTATTACTGTGGCAGCGATCTATATACCTCCTGGTAACAACATTCCCCTACTTGAAAACATTCCCTCCTGGCTTACTCTACAAATACCTAATGAAATTATCCTCCTAGGGGATGTCAATATAAATTGCCTGTCCCTTTGCTCACCCAACTCCACCTCATATATCAACTTGCACAGCTTTACTCAACTTATCTCTTCACCCTCATGCCATGCTAATAAATCTTGTAACTCTGGCTCACTTATTGATTAGATTCTAGTTCAGACCCACACAAATATCATAACCCCAAAACTTTGCCTGATACCCTAAGTGACCACTCCCAAAAGTTTTAAGATTCTCTCCACATTTCCCCAGACAACATATATAGATGGCATGTTGCAGACTATCAAACTTCCATCGAGAAAACTTTAATACCCTCCTTTCCAGAATTAATTGGACTTCTTTGACCCATCTCCCTTTAGATGAAGTAGTGCACTCATTCAACTCAACCTTCCTAAATATTTTTAACTCATTGGCACCCCTGCACACAGTACATGTCAAATCTAACATATCGCCCTGGTTAACTAAAGCTACCCATACCTTGATGAAAACAAGAGATAGAATGTGGAAAATGTGGGCAAAAAAACTAAAGTACCCATTCACTTACAAATATTTAAAGACCTCAGAAACCTTACAAAAAACATTATCAACAAAGACAAAAATTATTTTTATAATGATCCACCTATTTCACAAAAATCAAATCTCAAGAAATTCTGGCACTCAGTAAATCAAATACTACATTCTGGTAACCCCTCATCTCCTAATCTCTGCCCAACAAATACACCCTAAGAAACAGCTTCTATCTTTAATTCCTACTTCATAGAATACATTAGCAAGATGATAAGCCCTGTCCCCTCTACAAATCCACTTGATCCTCCCTCTAGTCAGAATTTTTCTAATATATATTTTACCTTAAACCAATACCTACTAGCTACATTAAATCTCTACTTCACAAACTAAAACCCTGTTCTACATCTGCTGATAACATACCTCCCTACCTCCTTCAGATAGCACTAGACTCTCTATCTCTCCCAGTCTCTGTATTGATAAACCGTTTAATCTCTGAATCAAAAGTTCCTTCTATCTGGAAAGAATTCTATACTCTACCTATACACAAAGGATGTAACTCCATAGAAATCTCCAATTTCAGACCAGTAGCCATTCTATCACATCTCTCAAAAATATTTAAAAAAAGTGTGCACAAGCATGTCATCTGCCACTTACTTCAAAATAATCTGTGTACCCCCACACAACATGGCATTTGTCCAAAACATAATACCATTACTGCCCTTCTATCTTACATTAACACTATTTCACAGGCCAGAGATAGCAATAAACTAGTATCATGTTTGTTCCTAGATTTCTCTAAAGCATTTAATACAGTCTGTCACTCCTTTCGTCTGGACAAACTCTTTAACCTTAACTTCTCCACCTCTACCATTGCCTGGTTTGCTAGTTACCACAGAGATAGACTACAATCACAATCAGTAAAATGTCTCTCTGCTCTCTCCCCTCCTCTCCCTATAATCCAACAAGAAACAAAACAACTCCTTAAACACTGAAAGTAAGACGGCTCCCACCATCTCTGCTCTTGTACAGGGCTGCGAGTGACACACGACTCGAATAAGGATAAAAAATAAGATTTAATGACAGACTAAAACTCGTAGTACATCCACAAACCAGTAATTCATATAACAGTTAAGCGCTTTCATCTGCAGAATGCAGACTTCTTCAGAACAGATAACACAATTACTTCACTTCCTTTTAAATACATTTTGGCACCAAGATTTCCAAACATCCATTTTAAATGTCTATTTTAAATGTTTTTACAAATCATTTGGCGCCAAACATCCATTCATAACATTTAAAGTGCAACTCCAGCAGAACTTAAAGCAGCACAAATATATGGCTTCCTACAATTAATCAATTTCCTTCTCATATAATAAAATTCAAACATATATTTAAATATATGCATTAAATAAAATCCTAAGTTATAAAATAACATAAAATGAATTAAACCTAAAAATGTTTACACTCTATGCATCCGATAAACATACAATTAAAATACATTCAACAAATTCCTTCAAAAATTAATGCTAATAATTCATTTCCCCATTCAACTACCCAATCCATCATCAGATCAATAATTATTGTAGTTGTAAAAACGGCTTTATGGATATGTGATCATTGATGCCTGGTTCTCTAGTGGCATCTGTTAAAATTTGCCATGCACTTTCTCTTTTGCCTAAAAGTGCTTTAAAACACTTTCGCCCAAAACATAATACCATTACTGCCCTTCTATCTTTCATTAACACTATTTCACAGGCCAGAGATAACAATAAACTAGTATCATGTTTATTCCTAGATTTCTCTAAAGCATTTAATACAGTCTGTCACTCCTTTCATCTGGACAAACTCTTTAACCTTAACTTCTCCACCTCTACCATTGCCTGGTTTGCTAGTTACCGCAGAGATAGACTGCACTCACAATCAGTAAAATGGCTCTCTGATCTCTCCCCTCCTCTCCCTATGAAAATGGGTGTTCCTCAAGGATCTATTCTTGGTCCACTAATTTTCAATATCTTTACAAATCTACTGTATACCTCCTGCCCTCAGTCATTTCTCATCCGGTATGTAAATGACTCTACAGTCATCATTATTGCAGACACACTTACTGACTTAAAATCTATCACTCAGAAATCCTTTAACTCTGTTGAAACCTAGTTCTCTAACAACCAGCTAATTCTGAATCCTAAAAATACCAAACTCTTACTTTTTATTCCCAAAAACCTTTTAAACCACCTTAAATCCATGCTTGCTATCCATTCTCTGAATAAAACACCTATCATAGTTGAACCCAACACAAAACTAATGGGGTCATGTTAGATGACCAGCTGAAATTTGATTTGCATGTTAATAATTGTATTAAGAAAATTCATCAAAAACTCGGCCTCTTATGCATAAATAAAAAGTTCCTGTCCAACAAAGCCAAAGTCTTCATGTCTCATGCCTATCTCCTAGCAAGTCTACTTTATAGCTCTCAGATCATCTCCAACCTCCAAACCTCTCTGCAAACTAAGCTAGAAACAACCTATCACAAAGTAACCAGATTTGCCACAAATCAAAGCTATAGGCCTCATCACTGTCTATCTTTAAAACACTTAGACTGGCTAGAATTACCTCACCAGCATCTCCACTCACAGCTTCAGAGTATTCACTCTGTCTTGCACCAACCATCTTTCTGTCCCAACTTGTCTTCTCTTTTCTCATTTTATAATCTTTCTAGGACTCTCAGAAATTCAGACCACGACCTACTACAAACCTATAAACCCAAGGGCAAAATTGGTCAAAACTTCTACAGCTACTTTCCTTCCAATTCATGGAACAAACCTCCATTGCAAATTAGATCACTTAAACAACTCAAAGAATTTAAATCAGCCACTAAAGGCTACCTAAAAGTTGGTGGTCATGCCACTGTGTTCACCCTTCATAAACTGTCTTTCTCACCTATGAAGATCACTGTTTCTGCCCACGTTGGTCTTATTTCAGTTATGCCTTATTGTTCTTATTCATTTTATCCAGGTAAATACTTGTCACCCAATCCTAAAAATATCTCTACTGATATATTACTTGTATGATCCTTACTAACTGTAAATACCTTGTCTGTACTTACAAACTTTGCAATCTGTTTCCTGCACAAATCTTAAGCTAAATGCCAGCTCTAACACTGCAAATATAGTCTTTATGCTAGTGCTGTTCCAACTTGAAAATGTTATTGATTTGTCTATAATTACCATGGTCATTTAAAACTTTATATTAATTTGTGGAGCTTTTCTTCCCGGGCCTCCACTGAAAAAGGGCCATCAGCTCAGCTAGACAAATGTAAAATAATAAAATAAATAAATGGGAAAAGTTTTAGCATGGTTTAACATTTGTAGTCAGGAATACACAGCTGCACAATTTCCTGTATAAACATCCATGTATTGTAACTATGTTTAATGTGTATACATTTTATAAGCTCATTTTATGACTCCATTTACTTTGCATGTTTGTAAATAAATCATGTTTCACATTTGATCTCACTGCACTAGAGAACATCATAGGACTTTGAACTGTGACTAGCCTGGGAACATCTGTACTTTGCTGATTCCAAGGCAACTGCCTGCTTTATATTGCACAACTTGACTTTGAAGCTTGGCTACTGTTTTTTTCCCTACAATCATCTATGTTAACATTGCATTATAAACAGACATGAAAGTACATCTGCACTGCCTATCAGTTCATCTCATGACTGAAAAGTGTCACCCGAGTAGTCCACCCATCTGATTAACAACATATAAATAAATAAATACAGGGATTATGTCTTTATATTACACCAGATAGATTATGGCAGACTGTGGCCAAATGTGATCATTTTTTTATGCCAATCTTAAAGGTGTCATAATGGACTAGAGACATGTCATGGAAGCAAAAGATGAGCAAAGGGTTCTGTAAAAACATTATCCTTAATATTCTGGCTTTAGATAGGCAGTGACTCAGGTGTAGGAGCTAAATATTATAGTAAATTTAAGGAAACTGTATGCATAACTGGCAGCCATTCAGACTTCTCATACATAAGGAAATGGTGTTCCCCTTTAAGGGGAAATGCTCATAAATCTGACTGTGTTTATTGCAGCTTGGAGTGTCTGTAATGGTAGATAAAATGACTTCAGTGACTGGAGATGGACACATCAGTGTAGAAATTACATGTATCTTTTGACACTGGTTTATGATCCTTTGTTAAGTTGTTTGCACTGTAAAATGCAGGAAATAGGACTCTAGGTCTGATGTGTTGTGTGCATGTAAAAGGGAAATATCAAGGGGGGGGGGTTAACAGTACATTTAAGTATATGAATTCTTTCATATTTTCAGTACTTCTACAAATGACAGACCTAACTGCCCAGACTAAGGGTTACAAAAGTAATGCCTTTATCATGGTAAAACTCACAGAAAGGCTAAGTTTACTGAACAAGCTGTGTTTCATAGCAAGATCATGAGACACTGTTTTGACAGTTAATGAGGGAGAGTGATGCTTGTAGCAGATGTGTTGGCTATATATGCAGAGAGCATTTGTTCTTGGTAAGGAAATCAGTGAGTTTTAATCGTGAATTGAGAAAAGAAGAAAGGGCTCCAGAACACAGTCTTGGGTAACCCCAGAGGAAGTGTCTTCTGGGTAAGATAGTCTGTAATCATTATATAGCCTGAAGGTATACGATGTATACGATTTCTTGTTTGAAACTGGGCATATAATTCCAGTTTCTATAGCAATTTATGATCACAGACCACATCAAAGGATTTTGTGAGGTTGCTATATGCTAATCATTATCAGCTTTACTTCATTTATTTACTTATGAATGTTATTTTTGAAAACTAACAGTACAGTGGTCATGGGGTGACCTTTGGAAAGGTATGCTGCCTTTTTTTACCACCTTTATTAAATTATAACTTGTGACACAGGCAAACTTACATTTCCATAAAAGTAATCAAACTATACTAGAAAGTTCACATTTCCAAACATTATACATACCTCAGGATTCTGCAAGCTCTGCACAGTGTGCAGGAATAGTGCAATAGCTGCTGTACACAATATGTCCGACGAGCGATCCAGGAACGAGATCCTAGGACATGCACTAGCACTCCTACACTATTCCTGCATGGACGCCACTGCTATATGCTAATTACCCTATTTGCAGGTGAAAACCATGCAAATGAGGTGAATTAGTGATCCTGCCAGGAAGCAGGCAGGCATCTGTGCAGGAATAGTGTAACCTGCAGAAATGTATTCAGTTACTAATCAAATACATTTCTGCAAATTACAAAAACGGAGGCATGACAGCTCGAAAGAAAGCATGTATTCAATGTAGTAGGCTTGACAATATCCAAATATATGGCCATTGGCATGATAAATAGTTGCAAAATTATAAAAATAACTTTTATTTTTTTTGGCCGATTTCGGCCGTTTAAGCATAGGGCAGCGGTGTGCAAATGGGATCAGCCCGAAAATAAGAATAAAAGTTGGAAATAAGCTTTTAAACCCAAATCAGGATTTTGCCATAATAGTCAATGGCATGCATAAGACAACAATACCAGGGAATAGTGGTTGCTAAGGGGGAAGGCTCAGTGTGAGTGTGGTAACTATGAATTAGCATTCTGCTTTATTCAAATGAGGGGACTGATACTGAATCACAGATTTCCTCTTAGTGTTAGCTTGCATCCAACCATGTAGGTGCAGCAACACCATGGTATAAGAGGTAGATGACCTCATAAGGGGGAGTGACATGCTTATTGGAGCTCTATGGCCCATGTTTACCCTTAGCTAAGCACAGCTAAGGAAGGGTGTGTGTCTGAGGCTGCCTAGCAGTGTTTACACTGCCTAAGCGGATGTGCATGCTGTGCACCGGGTTTTAAATAAAACAAACAAACAAAAGAAAATCAACAGGAAATAGCAGCTCTGTTCACATCTGAGCACTGGGTATGCAGGGCATGCCTTAGGGCTTAAATGGGAGGGCAATGGGAATGGAAAACAGTAGTATGAAGGCAATCAAGGAGAACTAGCATAGCTGGCAGTTGAAATGTATCAGAATCAGCCAATTACACATGGAATAGCCTAGCACACTACTATAAACTATGCAAACATCTTCCAGTCTGGTTTTTCCCACAAACTCTACACCATCGGTGTACACAGATGGGGAAATTTTACCGGACAAAACTAACAAAATGTTAGGGGATGCTGTCGCTCTCATACATCAATATGTACAAGAGGCTGAGGGTGGTGAGGATGTGAATGCTGATGACCAAACCACAGTGAGAAGAAGGAGGAGTGTGCAGACCCAGGGTAACCTACCAGGGGCTACATGAGCTGAAGATAGTGGAGCGCTATAGGGTGGACAGGGACATTCTACAGCAAATTCTTGAGCTGTGCTGGCCACACTCCACGCACACAGCCAAAAGAGGGGAACCCATCCCAGTGGATACCAAGGTATGTGGAGGCATAAGAATACTAGCCACAGGTACCTTCCAAATGCCAACTGGAGATATCATGGGGTTCTCACAGCACATGCCAGTGAGCAGATATATTTCCTCAACACCTGTGAGGCGTTGATCAGCAATATGCATCTCTTCCACCAAATAGCAAAATACCCTGAGGTAGTGGGTGCTATAGACTGCATGCAGATACACATCAAAGCACCACCTTGTGAGCAGGGTAGGGTCTACATAAACCGCAAGGGCTTCTCTTCCATCAACTGCCAGATTATGTGGAGTGCCCAGTGCATTATCTTGAATGTGTGTGCTGACAGCCCAGGAAGCTATCACGACTCCCACATTTGGCATATAACACAGCTGTACCAGTCATTTTCTAGTGGAGACATCCCACATGGTCACCTAGTGGGGGATGCTGGTTATGCACTGGAGCCGTGGCTGATGACACCCTTCAGAAATGCACACACACCCGAACAAGAACCTACATAATGAGGCACACGCACAAACCAGAATCATAATAGTGTGTGTGTTTGGGATGCTGAAGTCACAGTTCCGCTGCCTGGACATATTCGGTGGAGCCTTGCAGTACTCTCCAGCTACATGTACACAAATGTTCATAGTATGTGCCATGCTACGCAATATGATCCTGTGGAAACAGCTGTAGCAGGAACAGCACGGGGCAAGGCCACACAGCCCCCCCACCATTGCCAAGGCCATCACAGGCACAGAGGGACTCGGAGGAGGAACTACCTGAGCCTGCCCATGTAGGCAGAAGGAGGTGTGCCCAGTATGCCCAGGCCTTGGCAAAGAGACAACACATAGCACATACCCTGGCACGGTAGGGATCCAGGGAATGACACCTCTCTCTGACTCGCACATACAGTAAAGGCAATGTCAAACATGACACTACCTGTGCTTTACCATGTATAGGGAGTGTACTATATGCATTCGACATAGTCAGCCCTCCAGCACCATACTCAATACTGGCACAGCCACAAGGTAAGTCAGTTTTCCTATCAATTGCTGAATGGAGTAGTATGTTCTGATAGTTGTATCTATGGTATGGATGTGAGCATGCAAGGGAACTGGGTGGCTGAATGGGATGGCAGCAGATAGTGTACACCTATATGGGCAGTATGAAATCCATAACAAATACTGTTGTCAACATACTAGGCAGTACTAGACAAGGCGACAAATCCCACTGCAGTACATGTGGTGGCCCAAATGTGTGTCCATAGGACACACACATGCTTGTCAAGTGCAGCTCACATACCCACCACCAGCTTCAGCCAGCAGGACAGGTGTAGATGACCATAAAGAAAGGCTGGGCTAAGGCCTCCAATTGATGGCAATGGTTAACAGCACCCCTCCAGACCTACACAGACAGACTACAACAGGTCTGGCAATTATATGTCAGTTCTGAAGGGTAAGAAGTCTGAAACTGAAATGTAGGTCAATAAAACCTAAGATCTGTACACTTCTGATATGTCTCCTGTCTGCATGATAGGTCAGAATACAAAATGAAATGGAAGCCAACAGAGTACCTGAAATACCAGTACAGTCATAGCAAATGTTTAAAGTCATCAGGTGTGCCCCCCACAATCCCATGTAGAAATGCAGTAACATATAAGTGTGAGGTGTAATAACACTGGAGCACAGATTACCTGAGCTGGCCCAATCTACAGTATAGATTGTTGCATGTGTACAATATGCAGGGGTCCATGTGTTAGGTTGTCATGTTTTCAATATTGTCTGGAAGTGGTCAGCATGTAGGCTTGGTGGCTTATGGACAGTACTGTAGATGACAGGGCCATGTTATGACAACTACAGTGCCAACCACAATGCTTCTCAGCAATACCCATGTCAGCAGTCATCCATACTCACTGTCCAGATGTCAATATCTGTCACTGTCTGAAAGATGAATGTGGGCCCATACATACACACAGTACACAGGTGGAATACCCGGGCCTAGACAGAGTGTATAAAATGTAACTGTCAACTGCACACAACTTTGGAATTGTATATACAGGTTAGCAGCACATCAGTTATCTGTGTAGTATGGAATACTGATGTAGTCTGGACAATCACTGGCAGATCACAAAAGGCACAGTTATGAAGTAATGAGAGACTGCCTATGTCCCTGCACAAGGCAGCACAAGGTGAATGTCTCAGGTATATCTGTGAGTCAGCTGCAAGTAGCTTCCATATCACACATGCACTCAGCTCACACCACCATCAGCCACAGATTTATCACAGGTCATATCCTTGCTGTTGGGAATGCGTACAGCATGACCCCACTTCTGTATGGGAATACCCACAGAATGCAGCATGCTGAAGAGGTGTCCTATGCAGATGTGTCCCTAGCTGCAAGCAGCTCCCTGCATTCATCTGGACCAATGAGTCAATGTGTACAGGAACTATTGCCATTAACACCTTGCATGCATACCCTATCACCCGAGGGAATCCACTGGCTCACAACCTGGAAATGTAGGAGTCACAGAATGCACTGGCCTGCATCACTACCAAATGGCCTACAGTCCTCTGTCAAAGGCCTGTGCCTCACCCGTAGTGCCAGTGTATGGTATCTCATGGGGTCCCAAATAACAAACTAACACAATCAACAGAACACAAATCCAAGGCCATATTGACAAATCCCAGTAGCATGCTCCACCCATGTCCTACTGCATGAATTGGGGACTGGGGGCCAATCCATAAATACAATTGGGATGAAGGGCTAACTATAGGGATACTTCCCAGATATCACTCGCATAATGTTAGGACGAGGATAGAATAACAGATTGGGGGGGGGTGTAGATGAATGGATGTCATGGAGTATGTGAAGTCTGAAACTCTGTTTTGTGTGCATACTACCCCTGCCTGCAAATAATGGATGGCTACAAACCTGCTCATAAACCACAATGTGAAGGAGAAATGACCAGATATATGAGCCCTGCCTCTGGGTAACCTGGGTGAATCTGTAGAGCTGAGAGGTATAGCCACAGCAAGGTATGGCCATTCTGTTAAGTTGATATATGTACAACAAGGGAATCCTCAGCCACCATACTACCAAGGTGCTGGACCATTTACACAGACCCATAAGCAAGTGTCTGTAGCTACCCCTCCAGAATGGCAGGAGTGTGCAAGAATGTGTAGGCTGCAGACCACAATACTGGACTCAGCTTAATTCATCTTGTATTTACCAGTAAATAACTGTAAGCAAATAATTATACCTGTCAGTAGTCGATGACATAATACATCACAGTGTAAAACAGTACACGTATCTGAATATCTCTGCTAACACCAACCATGCAACACAATCAGCACAGACAGCAATAGTTACAGTATCCCCCTATCTGTCACCCATTGTGACTCCATTTTGTCAACCTATCTACAGATATCCTGCAGAAACAGGTTGCTATCTGTAGGTTGAGAACACCAGACCTTGGACTGGAGTAAAACCCTACCTGGAATTGATTCACACACTCAGTACAGAAGTTCATACTGGGCATACTCCTACACTTTCAGCATTTGTATACTCAGTCCTGTTAAATGTAAAGTTGTGTGTGACTGAGCGTGTGTGTGTTTCCAGAGGAATGATTTATGGCCCACTCACATACTTTGCACTTCCCATTGTTCATGTTAGCACTCTGGTTGATGTCATTCACCTTGAAATAACCCTTTGGCCAAGTCTCAGTCCTACAAGCTCTGTGGCGCTTGTGATAACTGTGTAATACTATAGTGTCACAAACTATTAGTTAGGTAGGAATTCTGGCTCTGGCAACTCTGAAAATGTTAGTGTGCGAGTCTTTGTTACACCTGCTTTTGTGTTCATTCACACTTACTGAACTTCCCTCACCTCTCCTTTAGCACTGCAGCTGATGTCACCCACCTTCAAAGATACCTTTGGACAGTTCTGCAACATATAACTGCCATGGTGCTTGTGATAACGGTGTAATACCATCGTATAGCAAACTAGTTAGGTAGGTGTTCTAATCTTGGTCCTGGCAACTATGAAAATGTGTGTGACAGTGTATGAGTCTTTGTTGACACCTGCTTTTGTGGTCATTCACACTTACTGCACTTCCCTCGCCTCTCCTTTAGCACTGCAACTGATGTCACTCACCTTCAAAGATACTTTTGGACAGCTCTCCAACATATAACTGCCATGGTGCTTGTGATAACAGTGTAATATCATAGTGTAGCAAACTAATTAGGTAGGTGTTCTAATCCTGATCCTGGAAACTATAAAAATGTGTGTGAGACTGCATGAGTCTTTGTTGACACCTGCTTTTGTGGTCATTCACACTTACTGCACTTCCCTCACCCCTCCTTTAGCACTGCAGCTGATGTTACTCACCTTCAAAGATACCTTTGAACAACTCTCCAACATATAACCACCATGGAGCTTGCATTAACTGCATAGCACTATTGTACCAGTACATAGGTAGGTAGAGGTTTGAAACTCAGTAGTATCAAGTGTGTTTGTATCATCATTATCCACTGTGGGTGTGATTGTGTAAATACTATCCATTGCAGAGTGGATTTTGCTACATTTTCATATTGAGGACCCATATGTCCCAATGTCACATTACAAAGCCAACAGTTGTCAAATGCCATAGAGGTTGTTGTAGACAATACACAGCCATACATTTATATATAGAGAACCATTATAATATCCAGAGACCTCTCTCTACCCACAGAGCATACACAAACATGCTTGGTTCTTCTTCTCTCCCTTTCTTTCTTTCCCTCTATCCCTCTCTCTTCCACTCTCTGGTAGATGTGGAAAAACGTATCTGTTTTGCATAGGCAGCAGCTTGACTTTGGTAGGTAATGCTCATGACCAGCTGATGGCCTGTGCATGAATTGGAGTCCTCCACTTGCTAATTGCATGTGGAACACCTGTGGTATCATTCCTATAGCCAATTGCATGGAAACACACTCCTATAAGTAAGCAGTGCAAGTGGGTGTTGGCCCTTCTCCCTCACTGTGAGCAGGACTTCATGTGGGTGTGTTTCAAACGGCATCACAGAGGGTAGTTGGAAATACCTCTTACAACAAACACTGGAGGGGGATGTTCCAGACATGGGGACAGAATGTAAGTATTGCTGTTCTACATTTGAAGTAATGTTGGTTTAACAGTGTTTGTATGGATATGGCTGTTCTGCATGATTTAAAGTCTGACATGACAGTGTTATGTGGATGAGAAAACTATTATCTGTAGGGCTATCTGCAGACTGGCCAGAATTTGGATCCTAAAATTTGGTGTGTTACTCTCACATTTTCTGTCTTCATAGCATACTCTGATGATTGCACTCAGGAAATGGTGACATCCATGTGTGTTACTGACTTCATATCCCTTAGAAGATATATGTCACAACAAACCCTGTTACACAGCAATGGTTTCAGTTTATAACTGCAATATGTCAATATTGGCCCTGTGTTTGTGCCTCTGTCCCCCAAGTCTGTCACCCTTTGTTCATATGTCATACAGTAAGAGGTGGATATGTACAGTATACCATTATTTACTGACATAATTCCTGATATCAAGCCAGTTATATATCAGACTGCCAGACATGTAATGTATAGGAGGCCTAATAGTTGAGGACGAAACCTGGATATTCTGTGATAGTCTGTACAGTAATGAGGTCTGTGTACTTATGGTGATTGTTGACAGAGTGTCTGTGTTATGTAGCAGTGTATTGTGATCATGTTATTTGGCCTTTGTACAGACTGGGGTAGATGTCAATATTCTTGGTCCTGTTCTATGTGACAGTGCATGCTGCTCCAGTTTTTGATACCCTATCAGTCTATATGTTTGTAGGACCAGACTGAGACATGTTCCATACCACAGTCAGGCATCAGACTACACTGTGAATTGGGCCAGTATATGTAAGGTTAGTGTGTGAGTGGCAAACATAATGATGATTTTTGTTCACACAGGCCATAGACTGTACTATTACTTAGGCTTACCATTATGTCACTGTGACTGTGTTGAGATCGGTTGTGGGTATGCACTTTCACACTGGTGTCTGTTACTCCATGCTGTTACACACCTGTAGTGCCTGTTATATTTGCAATTACATGTGTATTCCCCCATAGGTAAATTTGGTTAGTGTTGTGGCAGTTTGCCTTTAGTGTAGAGAGTGCTTGGTGACATGTCTATGAGCACCAGTGCAGTGTATTTACCCTAGTGTGATGTTACATCCAGATATTTGTCAGAAATACTGTTGCCTGGCCACCATACGTGTTCTGTATTTTTGACAAAGCAGTGGGCTGGTGTGAAGATGTATGTCACTAACTAGTGTGAAGTATGTGGCTTGGGATCTCTGCTCCTCCAGTTAATATATGTTAGGACAGACAGGAGGGTGTGAATGCATCAACTGTGTGAAATTATCTAGTCCATTATTTCTGATGTATCCCAATTTTCATGGCTCTAAACATCCCCTTTGTCAGGCTTGTTCCACATTTCTTGCACTAAGGCATTCTGTGTATACCTCCTGACTGACCAGATTGTTTCAGACTGTCCATGTTTATTGCACATATTGCTTTTGTATTCCATAGGATCATTACTGTGATTTGTGTGGTACTTCACTATGATGATTTTATAATGTCTGTCTGTAACTGGTGGCGTACATGTCAGTTTCAGAAGAGCCTTCATTCACATGTATGTTGACACAACCCCCGTCACTATAGCAACATTCTACATTTATAACTGCAATACATACATTCCCTTGCACTAACAGGTTGAGAGTTATGGTGCTGAGGTATGACTCCACTATATGTCATGGGTCTATGTCATATATACATACACACACACACGCACACATATATATATATATATATATATATATATATATATATATATATATATATATAGAGAGAGAGAGAGAACGAGCGAGAGATAGAAATATATATACACACACACACATATATATATATATATGTGTGTGAGTATGCATATACATATATATGTATATATATATCTTATATGTATAAACATAAATCTATATCCTTTTATGTGTAAACATGAGTGTTGTATATACCTTCTCAGATGTATCCCACTATATTAATCTGATATGTGTATATTTACATATAAGAACATGACTGATTTAATACCTGTTTCACTTACAAGTACTAAACAATTGTAGTAGTCAGAGCAGTTGTTCACTCCTGTTCAGTATGTGTACTGAATGATATATTTGAAAAACAACAGACATCTTCACAGCTCAGATGGCTTAGTGGTTAACTGCTGTGACTATAGTGTACAGGGTCCTGGGTTCAAGGGCTGTTTATTTTTGTTGCTAGGCAGAACAAGGACTGTTGGCTACAGAGTGGTTAAGGCAGTTTTGAGCAGCTTTAAGTGGGTTTGCGTGGGTTTGCCCGACGGTAAATGGTGCTAACGTACAGTTAAATGAATAGGCACTTACACCGTATAGGCTTCTACCAGTGCACAAATGTGCTTAGTATTTACATTTAAGCAATGCTTACACCTGCTAAGCATAGCTCAGCCCTGGTATCCAGTGATCACATTCCAGTCTGATAAAATAGCAGGGTAACGACATCTTTAATAAGTGTTTATTAATTCCATGTACACCACATTCTTCTATGTGCTGTCATTATAGTAGCAAGGGGTGTGAGTATACTGTATGGGACACCTGGGTATACATGGGTAGCACCACAATCTTTTCTCTTTGTATGTGTTTCATACTTGGGTAGTATGCCAGGTTATATGATGTTACACTTGCATGTATTGTATCCTTACGTTACTACTTTTAACAGTGCTTTTCCAAGTAAGAGTAGATTGCAGATTGTGATAATGTAACCATACACCATTGCATGCAAAGCTGGACTCTGAGTACTGACTATCATTTTCTTGGTGTGTGAGCTGTATGTTTTTAAGTATCTCCTATTGGATATTGATTCAATATATTGATATTAACTGTAGACTACTATGTGTTTAGTACATGCCATTGAGGACTGCTCTCATGTAGTAATGGCATACCTATCAGTGCCAGATGTGTATCTGTCAAAGCATTCATCCTAATGCATAACCTGTTAGCTAGCTAATTTCTGTCTGTCCTCTGAACAGATGTGCAGATGTCAGGTATCCATCTTGGCTGCTTACAGGCAATCTCTGATTGACTGACACTAACATGTCTGACCAGCTGTGTTATGAATGCCACAGCTAGGAAACCACACCCTGTATGCAGCACATGCCATGGATATCTCAACCAGACTACCACAGTCAACAGAACATGCTTGGGTACATGTTTTTAACTCACACTGGCCATATTATGCAATATATGTTGCATACATGTCAATTGGAGCACCTCACTGGCCCTCTGCAAGAGAAAACTAGATGATTGGATGTTGAATTTAAGTATCACCCTGGGGATCACTCAAGTGGCATTGGTTGATAGATGGCCTGGTGGCATGATACCAGTGTACCAACATGCCCTAATCTTCTCATGTCCCCATGGACATTAGCCTGTTACCCACCCAGGAGCACCTGTACCTATGGACCTCAGTACTGACAAATGTGTCAGTGTACATTTCTGAGAATAACAGTGTCTGTGTGTTTTTAAACTTGCAGTTGAAAATACTTTGAGGGCCTTCTCACCCACTACACCCCCCATTGCTATACTTAGAAATGGCTGCTGCTGTAATTCACATTAAATGTACCTTGTTACACTTCACCCTATGGGCTACTGAAGCTTGCAGTACCAGCATAACACTGTTCTACAAATGGGTAGATAGGCGTGGGTTACCCTCTGAGTCCTGGCAATTGTGGGTATGTGTGTGTGTGTGTGTGTGTGTGTATGTGTGTGCAACTACAGCATTCTGAGGTCACATTCTCCAAATACAATAAACCTTGCCATACATTATAAGGGATAATGATGTTGCTAACATTAGGAGACACATCTCAATCCCTCACCCTACTATCCCTGTGGCATGTGCAATAAATGCATATCCCTGTAGTAGCACTGATTAGCTAGACAAGGGTGTGTATTGTATTCCTGGTCAATGTGTGATTGTGAGTATGTCAGAGCATTATCATGGTTTTCAGTGAGTACAATATCCAATGTGTGGTGTGGGTGCTAGTTATATTCTCTTTACACCATGGTACCTCCAGTACATGTCCCAAGGTCCACTGTATGAGGACTGCTGTCACCATCAATCATACAGGTAACTAATTACACTATCCAACCCAATGATGCATGTGTTGTGTGCAAAAACTCACTAACAGTATGGACTCACTGACAAGGTAGTTAGCACTGCTAAACCCAGATCTGTCAAATGTGTCTATGACTGTATGTGTTTGTCAATGTGTATATGACAGTATGTCATACTATGTATTGTTCATTAACACCCAGTACATCCCCCATTAACATACTGTACAAGGTCTGGTGATGTTCTTCACTTAACAAGAAACTCTGGACACACCTCATTCTAAAAGCTCTGTGGTGTGTGCAATTAAGGCCAAACACATTAGTAGCAATAAGTACCTAGGTATGGGGCTCTACTCTCTGTGTTGCAAAGTAAGTGTGTGAGTATGTGAAGGGATCTACTTCAGTTTGCAGAAAATATATGTCCCTGGAGATCATATGTCTGAGAACTAACTGGCAAAAGGTAACATTTCAGAGGATTCATCTTGTGGAAATTCATTCCATCAGAACTAGTAGTGGATGTGTAAATGCCCTCTTCCCCACTGTACAGCTGTACAGCAATACTGGAGTTGGTATATATAGTTGGGTGTGGTTTTTGTGGGCACAGCCACCCACATTGAGGTTATTGTTGTGCGTATCCCGCTGCTTAGTCTGCTATTATACTGTACAGTTTATGTTAACAAGTTGAGTAGTTGTTAATCACACTATGTGTGGTTCTACGACACCAGACACCATCCAAAGTGGGGGGGGGGGGCTGTGCCACCCACACCTGCACACCTATGTTTACCAAATCTAGGATTGCACTACATTGGGGAAGAGGACATATACCCTACCAGTACCATTGTCAATGACATTAAACTGGCAGACTGATTATTTACTGCTGTGATGTTTTGGCTATTTGGTCTTGGTGGAATTTAATAAAATGAGTTCACTGCAAAATTAAGTACATCCATGTGTACAGTATTCTCTGTGTATTGCATCAACACTAACACCCCTGTGGGTGTGTTATTCACAAAAATTTGGTATATGCCACCCATTACACTTACCATTGTCCACTGTAGAACAGCTGCTGACATAAGACACCATGCACTCGCCTGTATACACCCCTCAGACCTATCAGCCATGTGGCACATGCAGTAACTGTTATACAGACCTGTTACTTGTGTTCAGCTGTACCCAGGGTATGACACAGTCAATGTGTCACCACAGTGCCATACCCCTTGTAGGAAACAACAGCAGACCAACATCCTGCTGACACATAGACACCTACAACACAAACTGAATACATTATGGAGACCACAATCAGTCAGTGTTAATAACAGCTATAATGCATCATGGCTAGACAGCTACACACCCTGACATGTAAGCATTAAACATTCCATCTGAAAACACGTTAAACAGCATTACATTGTTAAACCTTAATACATCCACCCTATGCATCAGAACCATATCAGCATGTCCCTGCATCGATGGTATGGATGACAGGGATGTGGCACAGTTGTCATCATATGCACAGGGTGTGTTGCAGGTTTGCCAAAGGCCTAGGCTGAGCTGTTTGGTTGACATCATGCATGTGTGTCAGAGTGTTCTTTATCAAGTGATTTGTGCAGATGTGGTGTGTGTAGGTATGGAGGTACCCTAGCTGTGTTGGTGATGTGTATGTGTATGTATGCACACAGTTCTGCCATGTGGCTGCCCTATACAGGAGCTTGTTGGACAGCTACAGTCTGTACATGGCAGGGTGTACAGTTCACCGTGTCTGGCCATGGACATGGGAACTGTGCCTGTCAGGAGTTCCATTGGCACTACCAGGAAGAATCCCAGATATGGTACTCTCCTCTGATGATGACAAATGTCTGCTAGACCCGCATCCCTGTTGGGACTGGCCAGGACCATGTGCACATGGCATGCTGTGTTGTGGTGTGGACAGCACTGCTTCGGCAGTGCTGGTGCCGGTACTGCTACTGCAGGAGTGGCTGTGAGTTGTTGCATGTCCACGTAGGCCTCCACCTGTTGGTGTTGTTGACCTACGTCCATGTGGCTGTCTCCCTACTCCCACCACATGCTCTAACACAAACACCACATGGTTGAGGATTCCCACCATCTCACTCAACCGTCTATCCAGGACCTTTGCAAAATAACGGTCGGCACCTGCAAGATCACAGATGTTGTCAAATACAGCAAAATGAGTAGTCCTCTGGAGCCTCAAACTCTGTCTGGTGCAACATTCCATACGTGAATATACCTCCATTATGGCCTCAAACATGTGTCTGGTGACACCTGATGTGACAATTCTGCCAGGGGCATGATGGCCAGCAGCCCTCCTACGAGCACCCCTGCACATCTGCTTGTGTGGTACCTCACCAACCATCTGGCTATGGCTGCTGTGTACAGACACACTTGCCATAGTCCCCACACTGTCCTGTCCCATGCCACCACCCGCCAACTGTCCCTCATCTATGGCCACTGATGATGGGGTATGTATGGGCATTGTGACTGTGTGAGGGGATGGGGTGGATGAAAGTGGGATGTCAACTGATGGCACAGCTTCAGCCCCTGACAACCCTGTCTGTGCCTCACCATACCTATCATCATTGCTAGAGTCTGTATGGACACTAACATCAATTTGCCTGCAGGAGAGACCCTGACCCACCTAACCACCTGTAAGGGGAAAATAAAAAATATAATTTAAGACTGGAACATTATTGCTTACCTCTACACACACTCACCCACACACATTCAAACACTCAAACACACACACACACACACACACACAGGTGAGGTGGCACAAAGATATTACACAGACCTCTCATTACCCAACAGTCAACATGCATGACATATGGCTCTCAACAGCATGCACTACTACAGCTATACTCAGTCCTTGTTACCAACATTATGCATGTCTGTGGTGCATGAATTGTGTTAGTAGGTGATGCCCCTTCCCCTGGAATACAATGCACCCATGTACACAGTATTGCTGTGCACCTGTACAGCACCCTGGCATGTACTGTGGACCATACCTCATGAGTGTACACACCATTGCTGAATGTGTATATGTGTGGCAGTTATGTTTGCTCTGTTGCTCACAGCACCTATGTGTTTGTCTGACACAAACCTGGGATGATATGAGGACTGATGTCAATAGTTAATGCCTTACCTCTGATTTGCAGATCTCATCAGCAGCAGTGCATGTATGAGCAATAAAATCCGATTACACTGACAACCTACAAAGCTTAATATGGATATGAGGAGTGTACACACCTTTGTTGACATGACAGCCTATTCCATGATGCGCAATGGGGCCACAATACTGCATATGTTAAAATTACACACACCTGATATGTGACATAGGGCCTGTGCAATCAAATGCAGTATCAAACAAATGTTTTAGTTGTGCAGATGCTGAATGAGATGCATACAATATGTGGGTTGCATAAGTGTGCACACCCTTAATACAATGGTTTGTTGCATCACCTGTTAAGTGAACTACAGCAGTCACTATTCATGGAAGGGGTATACTAGCATGGCCCATCTTCACTTGCCATTATTTGGTCACTCTACCCTACAAATGTTCCTCAGCTCTGCCGGATTGCAAGGTCAGCTCATGTGCACAGCTCTTGGAGGTCACAATAGTGCTGTGGAGTCAGGGTTATGTCTGACACAATTCATGACCTTGACTGTGTTCAGATACAGCCATTCTTAGTGAGCTTTAGATGTATGCTTCAGTTCACTGTTGTTTTTCAGGATGACACCCCTCCCTATCCTCAGCCTTATTGCAGATGCTTGACAACTATGGGCCACAAATGAGTGTTATTTTGCAGTGTTCCAAATTCAGAATGCTGTGTCTACCAGCCTAGTTCCTGCTAATGAACAGCAAACCTAAAGGTAAAAATGGAGATGGTCAGCCTGAGGTGGAGTGAGGTGTTGCTTGTGCACCACATGTATCTTTATGAATGCTGTCTGTAGGTTTCAGCCTTGGTCTCAGTACACCATTACACATTGCAACACACACCTTTGGGAGATTTGATGGTATGCATATGCTACCTGTAGAGAGCCCCGGATGATGTTTCCTGTGGAACAACTCTTCCATCTGATTACCCTAACCCATAGGCCACACTTATGCAGATTCCAGGTGATTGTCAACACAGGTACTGCACAGGCAGTACTTGATAGAGAATCCTGCAAGTCCCTCAGTGTTGTGGTATGTTTCTGGGCAGCCTCCATGACCAGTTTGCAACATGTGTTGTCATCTGTCTTGGATGGGCATCTGTTTATTTTCTACATTAATGTTGTCCCATACTTCATACACACATACATTACTGTCTGCACTGTTTGCCATGGTATATGCAATGGTGAGGTAAGGCTACTTCTCCCACTCCTGAGTGCTCACTTTCGGATATGGGATCCTTTCCATGGTTTGTTAGATGTGCGCAAGCCACGGTTGCCTCTGTTGCAGGTGATTGGGCAAATGTCATGGACATGCTTCTTGGACAGCAAACCATTACTTGGTGTGACATTGAGGCCCTGTACTTAATGGAAGGCGTGCACTGAAGAAGAATGAATGTCAGTACCTCAAAAGCTGCTTACACAATATGTTATTTGGAGTGTGTGCACACATATGCTTCCAGTGTTTGTTAAGGTATGTATTCCCCATATTTGTTGCCCTAACTTAGGATTCCATATTACACATTCATTGCTCATGTTAGGATCACATTACAGGCTATAAAAAGGTGTGGTATGTGGTATTGTGATTTGCCATTGTTTAGATCAGGAACAGTTGTCATTGTAATAGTGGTGTATACATTGTTGTAGCCACTGTATAAGGGTAATGTTTCAGACATCTCCCTACTGTAGGCCATTTGTCCCACCATTACATTCATCTCTGTCCACACATCTTGCACTGACAGGTTGTTAGGTATATTGCTGGACTCTTACATACCCTTCAGATATGCCACCATGGTTACCACTGTGATGCAGTGCAGTTAACAGCAACAAGTGAACATGTACAGCATGCATTATGGGTAGGTGTGTTAAATGGCAAATACCATGGCCATAACATGGCCAGTGTATTGGCAAACCTGAACCAAACAACTCGATACTCACCAGCTACAGGGGGCTGCCCCAGTTGTACACCAGAGGGACCTACATAGTTGTGTGAGAGACATGATGTCATTAGCCACACCTGTGGCATTGGTACAGGGTCAGAGTAGCATTTCAGCATATCATCAGTACAAACCCACAATACTAGAGATTATGCACATCTGTTCTTTACTACACTGTAGCAACAGACTACCTTATCTGACATATGCATGTAGATAATGTATAGATGAAGATGGATAAGGAACAGTGGTCTACTAATGTGCCCTGGGGCCTTACCTGCATGCTCCTCATCCATTGAGTGGGTGACACCCACCTCCACAATGCTATCTTCAGTTTGCTGGCTTGGTTGGTGGGTGGGTGCCCCAAGGCTGGCAAAGAGCTCCTCAGCATGTGTCAGTGGGGGCTGGATAGCATGGCACCCACCTGTGGCTTATTGGTCCTTCTTAACTGCAGCAGCATGCTAACGGGTATGGTGGATCAGACCGGTGCACCGATGCCATACCTGCTCATAACTGCGGTTATGTAGACCATCATTTACCCTGTGGATGACATAATTCCACAGGGCAGTTTTCTCCTGCAGATCATGGACCCTGTGCCCAAATAGGGTGCCATGATGTAGTATGATGAAGTGTATAATGACATAATTTTTGTGGGGTGTATATGCAGGGAGCCATTCCTGGGACATTGTACCTGGAAGATATAAATAGGAAAAAAGGTCAGAGGACCTCATACTACAAGGATATATAAGTTGTTAATTGACATATCTCTCTCCCCCCACCAGATCTGCAACAATAATCTAAACACACAAATCAATGGGTATGGTTACACCAAACCTACTGTTGGGACATATGTCCCATTGTTCAACAAATACTGAAATGTGTTTCTATTGATGTTCCATGTTGAAACACTATCATTGGTGGCTTGTTGCTATCAATGTAACCTGCATGCCATTGTAATGGCCACTGTGGTTCCATATATGCATGTGTTCTATTTGCTATGCAACTGTTCCAAATCTGGTGTTTGGGGTTAATGGGAATATCTATGCATGCTGTTATAACTAATCCTGGATTGTGTTGACTATTACTAACCCATATATGTTGTAAAACTGCAACACCAAAGCACGTTTGGGAAGACCATTCCCAGCAGACCTACCTCTCCCACCTCATCTTGCCATGGCACCAGGCCCCAGCATGTCTGGGACCCACCCTGGGACCTCCTCATTGCTGGTCCTGCACCACCTTCAGGTGGAACCACCTCAGGGGATCGGGCTCATCCCCCTGGGAGCAGGCACAGACAGGATCCTGTCACCCGAAGTCAGGTCCAGGGTCTGGTGCATGAGGAGCTCAACAGAGAACTGGGAGATCTGCTATGCCAGCTTGAGGGCTGCATGGTACAATTAGAGGGTTAGCCTGCCGCTCCTGCTCAGCACCCAGCACAGACACCTTTGGGGCCGTGAAGGTGCAGTGGTGACTGCATATGGGTGGGGACCTCAGTCCCCCTGTTTCCATTTGGGGGCTCATGGGCTTCCGATTTCCAAACACCCCTCCCTGTCCAAGATGTTTACCCACCACGTGTCATATACCACCCTTGTATGCTGTCTCCAATATACCTACTATCCTTCCCCAACATCCCACTTTCGCTTTAAAAAAAAAAAAGAGGAATCTGTTCCCATAAAAAAATTTTGCCCCATACATAGCTGTCCATTTTGCACATGTGTACACTGGACACATGCAATCTGGTCTAATTGGCTTTACATCACATTATTGTTGTCCTCATCCCTCTCTCAGGTTTTGAGTGTCCAAATATAC